>NC_134406.1:235976480-236036480 GCF_038048845.1 Mixophyes fleayi | reverse complement strand
ATAAAAACCAACGTCAAACATGCTAAAAAATAAATATTCAATTATATGTAGAAAAACAAATATATTTAATTGTTCTATTTTGCAAAATCTGGAATGTCAGCAATGACAGTAGGGATTATAATCTTAAATAAGTAAATATTACTGCATTTGTCACTGCAAAGGTAAAATATGCCAAAACATGCTACATATATCACCTGTAATAATATACAAAATTTAAGAATATACAAAAACATACACATTTGTGCTTTGCTAAATTATATTTATTTGACCTACCTTATGTTGCAAAATTCTAAGTCTCCGTAAGCCAATTATTTATTGTTGCTGAGCTTTTTAAAAAATTCTTCACTTTAGTCCAGTTATTTAAAAAAAAAAAAAATCTGTGCATTTATAAACCTTTAAAATGATCTGCAGACTTTCCCAAGATTAGGATCATTAGAAGTTATTTATTATAAGGCCAGCTGAATATACCTGACAGGTGAGCAGTAACTCCATTTTGTTTACATATTAAAGCAGAATAAGTAAAATATATTATTTAAAACAAATTAACATCACGGGTATATAAAAACCATACAATCTGCAAATCCTGGTTTACAATACCATATTACAACTTAGGTAAAAGATAACTATTTAAAAAATAGTGAAAATTAATAGCACAAAATAAATCATTTTTAACTTTGTAACAGAAACATAAGACGATGACTCTATATTTATATATACAACTGGCAAACTGTTCCAAGAAAAAATAATGCATTTCCAAAGAACGCAAAGATGTAAAAGCATTATCTGCAATTATCGTCCAGTTCTCTGTTTATTTCTTAGGTATTCATCTCCTGACCTGTATATAAAATTCATAGTTTCAGAAGTGACATGTGCAAGCCTTGGACAACTGGGGATAAGGCATATTTCCTGACCTTGTAACTATAGCAACCACTTGGTGATTGGGAGCAGAAAGCAGGCTATCTCTTCTTTACTACTGAATGCTAGTATATGAGATTGTATTCTTTGTTTGTCGTTCTGCCTTTATTTACATGCAAACATAAATGTCAGCCTTAAAAAAATGGTATACACTGTTCAAAAAATCAGTGCAAAAACAATGCGCTTAATTGTCCATTGATCTAATATCCAAATTAATTGTTTAATTATTTTAGTCACCAATTAAAGAATTTTTATGCTGATATATGAAATATACACTTTATTTATTTAAGGGACTGCATAAGTTTAGCCTTGCTTGTCTATTATTTTTATTGTACTGATTACTTTGTTACAAATAACACTATTCTTTTTAATATCATTTAAACAGTCATATGTTAAATTCTGAACACAATTTCAAATGATTAAAATAATAGAAATGTTCCCATGTTAATTAATAGCAATATTCTGAATATTGATATTAGTGTTTTGCTATCTTCACTTCCTCAAAGACTTGTTATTTGACTAGCAATCATCTGCATACTATTTAGAAGCCCTGTTTGCATAGTGAAAATGAGAAAAACAACATTTAAAATCACAATCATCACTGAAGCCGATTCAATCAAAATGCAATATTGTGATGTTAATGCATTTGCTTAACTGTTTATTTATTTTGGAAGGAAACAATGCTGTAGTGCTCCATTATCCTGTCTCTTTATAAGGGAAGGGCTACCTCTGTAGGTCACAGTTGTCATTACGGACAGGGACATTTAAGAATGGCCCGCACAGCTTGCTTTGATTCTTTGCTCCCTTGATACATTTTATACGTAGTCAGGTTTTGCTTCCTTTATCTTTTTTTAACAGTATATTTGCCACAAAATTCAAATATTTCTTTAAAAACTACATGTTAGATATAAATTTTAAAGCAGAATAAATACTGGGGACTTTTCGGCACACTGCAATTTCCATCTTCCCTTTAAAGCTGTAACCATCTTTGAAATATTAACAGCAGAAGTAGAATGTGGCTATATATATATTGCAATTTATTGACAATTCATTGACTTACAATATTATGTTTATTGATTTAATTATTGATTAATCTATTGACTTGCAATATTACACTTTGTCTTCCACTCTAACTAAAATAATACCCGCAAATTTAAAACAAAGTCAAATTGTTATTATTGCACCATTAATATTCTGGTATTACAGACAAGATAGCAGAATGATAAACACAGATTATAAGGTTTCGTACAGACAGTTCAGCTTGTCTGTCCAGTAAATGCTAATATGACATCATAAGCTGGTATTTGCCGGCTATTCACTTTAATTAGGGTGTTCTGTATCTATTTACACAAGACGGTTCCTCCTATGGAATGTGTAAATCTTGTTCTTGTGATGAGCAGAAAAGAGTGCAAGGATAAGTATTATTTTCCTAATACAAGCTAGACATAAGATGCAGCTTAGTATATATGGGAGTTACATACAAAACGACATTTCCTTTTACAGAACTAGTTATTTAAATCAAGAGGTAGGGGTAGAGATTATGCATAACTGAAGTTGTGTCTGACTTCACACCACAGAAGCCCTGATTTAACCATCGACAAAGTGAACACAAGTCATATGTCATTTTGAATCCATACAAAAAGTTGCAGACACCAGTGCAGCAAAATACATATGCGGCATATATTTTTCATATGAAATAGGCAGCTTTGAATATCCCTCACTTTTATAAATTATATTACATAAAAAAAACAAGGTAGCGACTGCTTGTGAAAATCTTTACGTGATAATATTAAGTACTGTGTGATGACGTGTTCAGTTCTCTCAGCCATACATATAAAAAAATATGCATGCTCTATTGGTTAAGAGTCTACCCTCAAAATGCAGGAGCAGATTAATACAAAATAAGATATATATTTATGCTTACACTAACATGTAAATCCATGCACAATTGCAAAAATTTGCTATGTACTGCATTGCCTAAATTATGCCTTTGGTTACCTCCAGTGATGGTAATTTTTGACAACCAGACACTCTGAAAGTAGTGTTAGGATTTTTTTTTTTTTAAACATCTTTATTTAAATGGAACCAATACAAAACTGGATGCAATGTAAGTACACACTGTACAAAAAGTCAAAGAAATACAGGTAATTGACTGAAAATATTTATGATTATACAACTCTACCATCCTCTGTGCCCGTAGAAGATCAAAAGTCAATAAACCGGCAATGTGAGTCTGTGTCACAATATATACTCTGCAGATTTGCCAAGTACAGGGTGAAAGGTAAGGTCATTGTTTTTCCATCATAAGTTATGTAAATGGAATGGTAAGTGGTGGGGGATAAGGGGGCAGTAAGGAGAAATTATTAAGGTATGGTACGGAGGAAGGGACATTTTGGGTGATGAATAAGAACAGGGGAGAAGATAAATTATGTATATTATTTACAAGAGCCTAGGATTGAGACTGAGTGGTAGTTTTATATACAAAGAATCCCATACATCATAGAACTTATTTACTGTGTACAAGAAATTGACTCCACATTAGTGATATACCAAATATGATTGACCACTTCTTGGATGGAAGGTGAAGTTTATATAGGCATTATTAGCCCATCTGTGTTACTTTTTCAACAGGTGCACATAGGACCAGGTTTGAGTCAAATCCAAGGTAAAAAAAAAACCTGTAATGTTTGAAATTAGTACCTGTATAACTTTCCAAAATATATAACTTTTGGACAAGGCCACCAAATGTGGAGAAAGTGCCAGTTTAACATCAGTATATACAGCATTGGTTAGAATAATGGAGGAATATGCAATGCAGTCTTCAGATACTAGGTACCATCTGGAGTATACTTTAAAAAATAATCCTTAACAGCTAAGCTAATAGAGCTATTTGATATGCATTTTCTGGATTTTCTCCAAAACTTTCTCTTCTAAATGTCTGCCTCTGAGGCCAATTCAGGAGATTCCAGAGTAGGAGCTTCTAGACTTAGGACAGTGTGATAGATTAGCGTAATTGTGTTCTTGCAGGTAGGGTTGTATGTGCAAGTACATTTAAATAGGGACAGTTTACGAAACGGGGCTTCTTTAAGGTTGGTGATGAAATGGAAGATATTGATATCCTTTATTATTGAGAATAAAGCTTTTCTCTTGCAATTTACTGAATGAAAATTCCCTGATTACATTGTGAAAGCTTGAGATACCTGTTGCTTTCCATATCAAACTGTCTTGGAGGAAAAAGGAGGTGATCCCAAATAGATGACAGTAATGAGGGGAAGGCTGGTAGTTTGAGATTTATGTTTACATTATCCCAGTAGGACAGAGTTAGTGCAACTTTGGGAACAGAGAGGGCTGATTTTGGTCTTTATTATTTTTTAAGCAACAGACTAAATTCAAGAGACCTAACTACTAACACATAGTTTTCTATGTCTACCCAAAAGGGACTGAAACATGTGGCATGATAATATCTGTGAAGAAAAGAGTCCCCTGCGACAAGTGCTCTGACCAGTATTGCTTTTCTCAGACATAGTTGTGACTGGATCATGTAGAAATAATTTATTGTAGAAGTGTATTTCAATTAGTGGTGCAGGCGCCAATTTATATCATTGCAAATGTACTTATATTTTTATATTGGTATGTGTTTTGTATGGAAATGTTTTGATTTTTGAGACAATATGTCATGTTTGGGTTTTCTACATTTTCTAGAGGAAACCGCAAGTAGGTATATGTGTAGAGGGTATGTGTTTTTGTATCTGTCCGGAGACAGGTAATATCATGTTAATTAGACCTTTTCATTGCTGAGTGACCAACCTGACTGTTGATCCTGACAACACAGGAGGGGGTAATTAGACTTGCTGGTAGACTTCCTATGTTTGTAAGACTCAGGATGCAAGTGATAACAGATTAAAGTTAATTTGCGTTAAAAGCAAGATTAGAGAAATTTTATATCCTGATGGTAAACATTAAATAGAAAATCTCAGACGTCTTGGTATTGCTAGCAGCAATGTAAAAAGGTGTTAAGCCCCTCCAGGATGATTTATGTGCAGGCTGTATGAAGCACCTGGATTCGCTAGAAGACCAAAAGGCTGGATTAACTCCTGCCAGGGTATCTGTGTAAATCTGTATAAAAAATGCACTGTTTGGCCATGTAATGTAGTGGCAGATACCCTGGTAGGATTACCTCCTGCCAGGGTATCTGTGGAAATATGGAAAAAAAGTGCACTGTTTGACCATGTAACGTAGTGGCAGCATTATACCATCTTTACCATCTAAAGATCACTAGTACCACAAACTAGTATAAATGTCCTTAGTAGGACACTTGCACTAATAAACATCACAGCTTCAAGATCTTGCTTTGATGTCTAATTACCTGCAGCAATTGTTGTGACCTACAGTTTACACCAATCTGATCTGTCATCTGGTTGTTCTGCAGTTGAGACCCATCATTCCAGTACCAGTGCTCTGTCCACTACCTTGCAGCTCTGGCTAGTGTGATATGATAGGACAGTAGGAACCATCCACAGCAACCCTTATCTAAAGAAGAGGTCAGGGGTACCAGCCCGGATGACACTTACGACTGCCGCTGATTTGTAGGACAGAACAGGAGTGGGAAGAGGCGGATATGAATATATGAATATTGGCCATGTTCAGTAAGGGTGTTCCAATGCACATGCAGCCAATTCATGTCCTGGGTTTCTCAGAAGTATGCTTGCTTTAGCATTATAATTAGCACCAGCTACGGGACAAGTGTTTTTGCCAAATGATAGTGATGACTGCCACGGCATTATCTTTGTATAAATAAACTATAAGTTGAAAATTGTAAGAGTTTTGTACATCCTTTCATTTGAATTATAACTCACTATTTTTGTACACACTCAAAGAGCAGTAACTTAAATATTTTATATATATATTGCTTACCTCTTCAATGTTAGTCATCTTACTTGCATGAGAATATGCAAGCCACAAACACCAAGGGGTAAATGTATGAATCTCCGGATTCTTCATCTCCGGCGTGTTCAGCCTCTTCAGCGCTTAAATTTAAAGTGGCGCAGCATTGTAAAGGGAAGTCTCCCTTTACAATGCAGCGCCGCTTTAAATTTAAGCGCTGAAGAGGCTAAACACGCCGGAGATGAAGAATCCGGAGATTCATACATTTACCCCCAAGTTTTCAAATTGGTGCACAGTACAACATTTACTGTTTTTATTTGGCAAATTGATGCATTCCTTAAAAATCTATATACCAGGTGCAGCTCTTTTAGACAAACACAAAATCAGACACCTGCCTCTAGCTGCTCCATGCTCATCATCATCATCCACATTTATTTATAAGATGTAACAGATAATGTATCATTGGACAATCATCTTACACATATGACAAACATAAGTGCAATAAATATAATGCCAAATACAAAAAATAACCGTAACAGGAATACTATTAAGCATAATAACGTCTCCATGAATGAAGCAAGCAATAATAGCATGAGCTAGAGGAAGATTCAGATAAAGACATGACAAAGAAGGTGGTATGAGGTAGACAGACATGAGACATAAAGAGGAGAGGACCTTGCCCAAGAGAACTTACATTCTAGAGAGAGGGGTAATGAGAGACAATAGGTGCAAATAAGGCAAGCAGATGCAAATGGTTTAAGAGTAAATGTGGTGAATGAATATATCGAGGAAATGCCGAGTGAAGGATTTGTAGGTGAGGTTGAGCAGTTTGAACTTTTTGAGGAGATGGAGTGCCAATGAAGGGATTTACAGAGATGGGGCAATGGATTGGGAGCTATGGGATTCAGGATGGACTGAAGAGGGGGAAGGCGGAATTTCTCACTCTTTATCCTCCAATGAATTGAGGAAGAAAAAGAAGAAGTGGTAAACAGTCAAGATGTACTGAGAGTTTACTATTAAGTTATATCCATAGAAATCACAAAGCACAGCAGAAATAAAATGTACCATTTAAGCCTATGCATTTGCTAATCCATGCACTGAAAATATCCTAACTGTATGGAAGAATAATAATAATAATCAGTTACTGGACTACTTTTTTTCCATGTATTGAAGCTCTTATAGACCACAAAGCACCCTGCATTGTATACTCAGGTGTATAACATTCAAGAAACACATTCCCAGGATTTAACGCATGAGTTTGTCACTTAACCAGACTTTGGCCATGGTGAGCTCAAGCTTTTTCAGGGATCAATAACAGCTTCATGAAATATGTAGAAAAAGCATTCATTGAATCTATAAGTCCAAAGATGTTAACGCATATATTTCTTCAAATTTTAGTACAGACTATGTATATGCTGGATTTAACAGACTAAGGGGTATAGTTATTAGACTGCAGTTCCAACGAACCACTGATTCTCAGCAATTTCCTATCATTTTTGTAAAATGATAATTTCAATAAAATTACTGAATTTGTACTGTCATAAATATCTTTTATTAATGAAAGATGATGGGAACTGTTGAAGTCAAGGGAGGATCTAGACCACCCAGAATAATCTCTGATAGAACTGTTCATATATAGGTAAGATGTGAAAAGCATAACCCCTATATATAGAAATGGGGTGAGCAGCTGCTATTCAACCCTCAGCTAGGGGGTGGAGGGCTGTCAATTACCCATGTGCATATGTGTTTTTTTCACTCTTTTATGGTGATGCCCACAACCTCTTAAATTGCACAAAGTGCAAGAAGGCACTGTGGACTGGTAAACTCAAAACTTTTACTTTATGTCCACAACCACACAAGATACATTTGTAAAAAAACAGGTTAAGAATTTGAAGACAATAACACAATCATTCATTAGACATGGAGGTGTACACATATGTTCTTGGGTTTTTTTGGAAATTAGTGGAATAGGAAGTATTGTTTTTATGTAATTAATAGTGGATTCAAATAAATATCAATAAAACCTAGAAGCTAATGTCCTAGGGTTAAATATATCAAGGTATGATTTTTCACTTTCAGCCATTTTTTGGTTTAATTTAAAGTGGCAATTGATAGAAAATCGCCATTCCCACAATTGCTACAAATCGCAGTCCCAACGTTTTGCCACTCTAGCAAGACAAGTCACCATCTGTATGCAACTGTGATTTTGCACACTTGCCGAGACTGATGTGAAAATCGCCAGAATCAACAAGCTGCTTTCTATAGGTAAGATTAACAAACACATCATTTTTACACTGCTGGTCAAAGTTAATATAACAGGAGGTACAATTCAAGTTTAATTTAATCATGATTTATGATTTAGAGGGGAAAATAATGTTATTAATAAATTAGTGTTGCAAATTTCTGTAATGATTATATGTTTTGTTTTTTCTTATATTAGCTTACTATTTAATTACCAGTGGGATTTATTTTTTTACACGCTGTAGCAAAACTTAATATTTCCAGATGGTGACACCATTTAAATTACATACTTGTGACACTACAACACGCTGCTTTGTTTAGGTGTGATTAGCAAATACATCAGCCATGTTATGCAGACTAATGAAAAGGGCCCCAAATGGCCATTAATCTGAGGGTGGTTGAAAATGGTTTTGTTAGGAAAATTGTTGTTGGGTGTTTTAGAGTAACATCTGATTTTGGAGTCAGCACAGAGAGAGAGAAAGAGAGGAACATACCCAGTATCAAAAGATGAACAAAGCAATACTCCTTAACAGTGCTCCCCCTCAATTGCTGCCACTATGTACAAAGGATACCACAAATCCTAACTAAACACAATAAAAACAAAGTACATATAAAAGGCGCTCACCAAAGTTCATATAAAAGTTCATATGAAAGTTCAAGCAGTACAAAGTCTCTGACAGATTCCAAATTAATCTTTATTGTATGCTCTTTAATATGTGTATTCTCATACGTAGCCACACGATGAGCATGGAAAGAAGAAGAAAAAAACACATGTGTAGTGAGTCTAAACACTTTTGTGTCCGTTTTGGTATACCATCATCTTAAGGATATTAATCCAATTACCATGTGATATAATTTATAAAAAATTTGCGGGGCTCAAGCCTCTTAAGCTATACTTACTTTAAAAGCCTAAGAATGTGTCTTACTGAAGCATCAATGGGGATCATAAGTATCACGATCTCTTCTAAAAGTTACCATGCAAGACTGATATGTAAAGAGAAAGAGAGACGCCAGTATCTGGCATAATACCTTTCATATACTTTAACAAAAAAAACAAAAAATAACAACAGTTCAGAATCCTCATTTGAGGAAAGCAAGTTCACTCCTACCGAAAGAATGTGTAGAGGTCAGCATATAAAAAGTTAAAGTCTCAGATGGTATCGAGCAGACCTTCTCCTCATCTCACGGCAGGGACAACTTGAAGAAATGATCTTTATTCCACCAACACGTTTCGACCCGAACACTTGGGTCTTTGTCAAGGTATCAGACTCCTCTTAGGCTGCTCAGGCCATGTGGGTATTTTTGTTTTGTTTTGTTGGTGTTTGGTATTTTTATGTCATGGTTAAATCATCTAAATGTATTTATGTTTCAATCTAGGTGACTCAAAATATGGGTGTCAATCCTGGTTTATTACACCTCTGTTGAATCCACAGTCTCCTGCCCAACACAAATATAATGAGTCACACACAGCCACTAGAGGGGTGATAGAACTTAACTTTGGCCTTTTTAAGTCCACATTCAGGTGCCTTGATACATCTGGCGGTCTGCTTCTCTATGTTAATTACCTCGCTAATTCCCTTTACACAAATTTACCTCTCACCTTCTCTCTCTGTGCTCCTGAAAGCCCTATCAACTCAAATAAGGAAGTATTCTGCTTTTATAATGTTAGTGAGGTCATAATTATGCAAGTTTTGCATATTAAACTTGCAACCAATCAGAAATGAGTTTTGGTTTGAAAATGACGATATTACAACTAAATACGGAACATTTGAGATTCTCGAAAATCTATGCAAATCGCTCGAGATTGACAGTGATTGCTTATTTGAGACAAAAAAATCACTAGTTAATACATATGGTGACTTGGTGACCCAAATTGCCAGTGATCTCAAACGATTTGCAGAGAAATTCACAGAAATAAAAGGAAGGTTTTTGACTGGCCGCCACAGTCCCCATATATGAATATTACTGAAAATCTTTGGTGTAATCTTGAACACACTGTGTATGCCAGCAGACTTAATATTGTTTTTGTGCAAGAAGATGCTAGACAGAAATAAGCTGCCATTTCTGCCAAAGGAGAAAGTACTAATTACTAACTGACAGAGTGTCAAAACTTTTGCACATGTCACATCCACTTTTCAATAAATTAAACTGAGCAAATAAAAAAATAATTGGGCAGTAACATCTGCAGTATACCATACAAAGGTTTTGTTATCTTCTTTCAACTTAGAGATTTAAGTGACTCATGCTCAATTGGATGCAAACTGCGTTTCCAGCATATAATGCTCTTTTTTTACTTCTGCACTTGTCATGTTTGTGACAAGTGCAGACTGGGTTGCATCTTGCACACTTGTAGCCCCTTAACTTTGAAGAGGTGGAACAGAGGAAGACAGGGGTGTGTAAGGGTGTGTTGGTGCAAATGTGACTTGAATGTGAAGTTGGCTCTTTGACTGATTTAAACTCAATCGCCCAGCTCATACTGTTCATACAGTATTTAAGAAGGGATGGTACAGTCCAGAAAATCTTCCAAGCAATGATAGCAATGGCTGGGCATACATGGGGTACTGAATATTTTCAAGCAGTTTACAGTTTTTTGTTAATCACAATGTTGACTCAGTGTGCCAACGATAGATGGCTGTCTAAGGTCGGGGAGAATTCAGGATTTATCTCTTTAGTGAAGAAGCATTATAATAAGCAATATATACTAACTTTTCTTTGAAATATACATCATAAATCTCTTTCTGTATGGTTTGGGAATGAATTTAAATCAATAATGTAAAAATTGTCAATATTGTTAATTTTATTAAATCATAATAATATAATCCTTGTATGTTTCAAGAATTTTTAAAAGAACTTGACTCTCAATACAGTAACAACTTTTATCACAAAGTCAGATAATTAAACTATTTTTAAGTGAGAAGGCAGCACAGTACCCTGAATTGGCTGGTTTTGAATGGTGGCTAAAAGTAGATTTTCTCATTGATGTTTCGCAAATTATTAACAGCATTCAAACCCGAGAATTCAAAATTATAACATAGATTGCCAGTATAGTATTTCCTTTGGGAGATAAATTTAGAATGTAGACAGAAATAGATTTTATGAGCTTGATAATATTTTGAAAGCAAATAAGGACAAAACAGTGTATGAGTTGCTTCAGTCAGCTACTTTTAAATCTGCAAGAAGCAACGAGTTACAAATTTCAAGACTTTCGGAAATATTGAAATTCTTTCCGGCTTGTAAGAAAATCCTTTGGCTATAACAGCCAAAGATGTTTCTGAATTATCGATTTTTGGTAGTGAAGCAAGATATCTGGAAGACAGACAAATCTATTTTAAGAAAGACATGGAACTTCAAAGTATATTTGAAGAAAAATTGAGAGCTAGAACACCTTCAGAGCTTTGGAACTTAGCAGCAGAACTTCAACTTTTAACTTTGTCTTTTTGTGTGCAAAAAATGTTGCGCCATTTTGGATCCACATATGTTTGTAAATGTCAGAAAAACAAACCTTATAAAAAGTAATTAAAGTTCCCAATTTGCAAAAAGTGACTTGGAGAGTTTTCTTCAGATATCAGTTTCACTGGAGCCAATGCTAAACAAGAAGATTATGAAAAAATGCAAAAGTTTCCAGCAAAGGTTAAAAATCTGTTGACCAGATCATTACCCTGTGTGTTGATTAGTTTGTTTAACATTTTCATTGAAGTTCAATGATATTCTAGTAAAATCTATGATGTGGGATTTAAGTTTAGCTTTCAGTTAAATTGTGTTTTCTTTCACTAAAAAAAATGCAACTACAGTCTAGGTACTGTCACACATTATTTTTCACATACTGTATATTTTCTTTGTATTACCATGCAATAAAATTATACTATATTTGTTTAAAAGCCATATTTTTTCTACCCTGAGCAATTTGTACTTTTCACAGCATGGTGACACAGTGGGTATCATTGCTGTCTCACAGCACTGGCATCCTAAGTTCGATTCTGACCAGGGCCGTTACTGGTAGGTTAATTGACTACTGACAAAATTGACTCCAGTCTGTGTGTGTGATAGGGAATTAAGATTGCAAGATCCAGTGGGGCAGGAACTGATGTGAATGACTACATATTCTCTGTACAGCGCTGTATAATTTGATTGGTACGAAATAGATAGGGGGGAAAAATTTGGAGTAACTAACACGTGTAACACATAGTAAGCTCAACTCCAAAATATGATAAATTAAGTTAAACAGTAGTACTAGCAATATGGTAATAATATATACTTATTTTTTATAAGCCTTGTTTGTAGTTAATTCATGCGCTCGTAATTCATTTGGGTTGCAGCCCACTTGTACTTGTTAGTATCTGGCTCTTGAACATTTTCCAATGAGTACCACTGATCGAAATGTTTATAGCAGCAATACAATTCAGAAGATGACTGCGCTGTTCTTGTGGGAGGCAATGAAATGTCCATTGGCATGCTTATGTTATTGAGGGCAAGACTACATGTGGCATGGGCAGTATCATGATATAAAGTGGGGAATGAACAGGTAGGGAAAGGGGAAGTGTATTCCAAGAGCAGAGTAGTGATGTAAAGCTTCTATCAAACAGACAAGGTGACAGCACTGTGGCTTAGTGGTTAGCACTTCTGCCTCCCAGCACTGGGGTCCTGAGTTCAATTCCTGATCATGGTCTTATCTGTGTGGAGTTTGTATGTTCTCCCCATGTTTACGAGGGTTTCCTCCAGGTGCTCCGGTTTCCTCTCACACTCCAAAAACATAATAGTAGGTTAATTGGCTGCTATTAATTTGACCTTAATCGCTCATGGTCTGTCTGTGTATGTTAGGGAATTTAGACTGTAAGCTCCAATGGGGCAGGGACTGATGTGTGTGAGTTCTCTGTACAGCGCTGCTGAATTAGTGGCGCTATATAAATAGCTGCTGATGAGGATGATTGCAATGTCAAAAGTTTATGGGTCCAACTTGGTTTATTTTAATATCCACAGTGTAGGAGGATTGGGAGGAGCATTTGGTTACTGGCCAGTTGCTAGGAAAATAGTAATGCTGCTATTACAGCAATATCAGCATTTATCTACGTCAGTCACCACAACATAGTGGGGACTGCGCTCCTCCCCACGGGTGAGGCTACAAGTGAGTATGTGTAGTGTTTTTGACTGTAATTAACTATTAAGATCCACAATCACTCAGTAAACATTACCATTTAGTAAACAGTTTAGAGCTATATCACCTTCATCAGTAATATGATAACAGCAACAGCATGGTTTCTGCAGAATGGAAGATGATTCCAAAATGATTTGGAGCATCGCTCTTCATTAAACTAGTGACTTAATGTGTGTGAGAATTTTGTTTGTGTAATAGTTCAATTTAAAATACTAGATATTATTAAGAAAATACGTAATTTCTCTATAGTATCATAATAAGTTCAGTGGATCTTTGGGAAAACATGTTTATGCTATTAATCAGAATACAATAGAGCAATGTACAAAAAAAGTAGAAAATGCTTAATAAAAATAATTTCAGATGTCTAGATTCATGCAAGTTAAATAACTCTTTACCATAAGACTAAAGAAGCAAGTGTCTGGCTTAGTGCTACATAATAAAATACTATAACGGAATTCCTTGTGGAAGCAAAATATTTCACCCATATACCTTACAGCCATTTGTTAAAGCAAAACAGACTATGCATGGCGAATGTTTTTAATGTGGTGTGATATAGTACATGGCATTACATTTTTCTATGGAACAATAGTCATCTATAATATTTTATAAATGTTGATTAAGTAAAATTAGGGAAAACCAGGAGATGCAAAGTGAGAATAAGGTGCTAAGTGTAAAAGTTTATTTTAAAGAAATGTACAGTTCAATTTCTGTATGCACAGTCTCCAAGGGACCTATTTAGAGCACTGCAATTTAGAGCTGTCATCTTTACTTGTTTTCACTTAGAGATAAATGTCAAATTTCAGCATACAGTATGTGAGCATGCTGGAACATGGACGCAAATATACACATATATATATATATATATATATATATATATATATATATATATATATATATATACATATAAACAACTTATATAAAGAGAGTGACAGGACCAGAACACTCTTTTTTATGTTTAGTATTATTATTTTAATTTATTGATTTATTTTCATTGTCCTTCTACATATATTCAGTAGCTGTAGTTATTGAAAAAGAAATAATAAAAATTGAATACAATAATATTAACAATACAGATACTAAAGACGTATATATCTATTGTAGTTATATAACTAAGTTTAATGGAAACATCACGACTAGTGTGCTTTCAATAAATTATATAATATGTAATTTACCACATTTATTAAACTTGTGATTGTGAAAACCAGATTTATAAAACATTTCCCTTGTTTGCTGTCTAGTGTCGCTAATTGTTCTTAAATATGAATTCTTGAACATGTAAAATATTGAATCAATACCCTTATTACAAGCCCCTCCTAAATGCAGCTTAATATTCACTAAATATTTTTTTAGAGTACTAACTGGTACAAAGCTTTTTGGCATTTTTTGAAAACTCTGTATACAGTATGTATCTGATGATTAATCTGAAACTTCACTAACCATTCATTATGCATTGCCATGTAAATATTTACAGTAGGTTAATTGGCCTATTTCACAGTGGAGTGGGTATAGATGGAGCATGACTTGTTTAGATGGACAGCATGTTCATGCCTCTGAGCTGCAGGGGACAAACCTCCTCAGGCTATTAATCCCACCCATTCAACAGTAAAACTATTGAAGTTCAACACGTTAGAGGTGAACAGCTAGGTTGACATGTCAAGCAATAGGCATTCATTTGCGCTGTTTATTTAAACAAATTATGCTCAGACTCTATCTGTTCTGCTGCTAACTATCACGCTGCCATTGAAAGAGTTATGGAATTATAAAAATAACATATGTCATATGAAGGTGATAAAAATTGTGATAACCTTAATGGATAACTGAATAATTGCAAGATTTGAAACCACTGATACTCCTTGGATTGGCCATTCATTTACACAGTGATATATTGCCATCTCATATATTGAGTATATATGTCATAGATAACGTTATAACATGTATAATTTAAACATTATCCAGGCAACCTTGATAATTGCAATGGCCTAAAAGGCCACACACATATACAAGTTTATTCTGATAGTATCCAACTGTCTCATAGGCGATATTGCTCCTTTAAATACAATGATGTACATGATTGTATTTTTTGCACTACAGTTATGTTTAAGTACACTAAATAAACTTATTTTATAACTTTGTGCCCATTTGAATTTTATGTAAATCTATAACATGTTTCTCATTTTATTTTCAATGGTATAGTTGAAGGTTGCTGTTATTTATTAATGATTAAATTGTATGTATAGTATATTTAGAACTGAAAAGTGTTGTTCTTTTTCCACCATGTGGCCACTTTAAGGTCCTCTGCATAGTTAGGTTACCACATCAATTGTGCAAGATAGACCTTCTGTTCTTTGTCACCTTTTACACTGAAGTTCCCTGTTCACGAGAGGACATTGCACAAAGGTAATTCAATGCACGAGTGGTATTCCTCCATACTTATTCAATTAAATATTTACATTTCACTACAATTGTTCTACCATTGAACTGATTATAAGTCAGACTTTCAATTAATAATGAACTAGTGAAGAGGTAGCCAGTCTGTGTTTATTATCACATACGGATTTTAAACATTAATTACATTGAAGTACTTGGACTCATCTATCTCATATTTGGATATGCACATGGTTCTTCATTGAAAATAATGATTAATGCCACTTTCTGCTGGCAGTAAAATTAAGATCTTTCAAACTGTGCAATATCAGTTATGTTGTGCATTCCTGCAAGTTTGCCGCACCCTCACCCTCTAATAGCACATTATACTGCATACAGCACACTATTTACCATATTTTTTCTGTAGTGTTGCACTGGTGCATATTCCTATTGTGTATTTTAAGCATGAACAATGCCCTGACCTGCCAATTACCAAGAGCAGACCTCTCAACTGTACCGAATTCAGCGGGACAGTCATGATTTTAGGGCCCTGTTCTGCTGACCCGTCTGGGGAATTTGGGGGGGAAGGGATGTATATTATGGCCAGCCAAATGCTTTATAGCGCTAGGCAGCACTCTGGATGCGAGGCCACACCCCCATCATGATGACGCCCACTGTCCCGCTGCCAAGGACAGACATGTTGGGAGGTATGTCAAGATAATTATCTGCACATTTGCAGGACCCTCCAACAGGGCCATCTTAACAACATTATGGGCAAAGCAGTGCACCGGGGCCCCTATATATATATATACAGGGTGATTCAAAAGTCGCAGTACACCCTTTTATTTCAAAAACTCGACAGGAATTGAGCCGATTGGCCGATTTCAAGATGGCACCCATGTTTGGTACATACCTTAAAAGATAGACCAGCAACTTAGGAGACTACAGGACTTGAAGATCTGATACCATCTTGATAGAACAGGTGCCTTTAATAATTTGAGGAACAAGAGGTAGTGCCAATCAATCAGCGAATGGCTAAATATAAAAAATTATAAAAGACATGTGCAGACCTGAATCCAAGATGGTGACCACCGTTGGAAGACCCTTGGCAGCATCAGTGACTGGAGAAGGCCCAACAGAGGAGGCCTGCTTTGCGCACCGGACCCCATTAAGCGGGCTAGGGAATCCAGTGCATCACAGTATCCACCTCTTAAAGGTGGACACTGAACACCTTAGAGAGGGTTTGTTGGGAAATTTAAGATGAAATCTCTTTAGAAGAGTAGGGGCATGAATATCAGAGGAATCAATGCAAAGATTGTTCTTCAGGATTAAAGCTCTTTCAATCCACCAAGTACTGAAGCTTACCCAGGAACGTCTAAAATCAAGGAACTGTTTAACTTCGAATTCATCTCCTTGCTGAGTGCTGATAACAAATGGAGGAGATGACAAAGAAGAGAAAAGATTGATAATGAGTGGTTTCAATAAAGAGATATGAAAGGTATTAGAGATGCGAAGTGAAGGTCATAATTTCAACTTGAATGCTACTGAGTTGATTAGATGGAGAATTTTGAAGGATCCAATGTACTTGGGAGCAAATTTCATACAAGGGACTTTCTTACTAATGTTTTTAGTTGGAAGCGAGACTTTGTCTCCCTCTTTTAGAGCAAGAATAGCCTGTTATTTCTTATTAGAAAAGAATTTGTAGCGCTTAGAAGATTTCTTGTGACTCTTATTAATACTCTTAGCATTCAAGCAAATGTTGGCAAAATCCTGACACTAAGAAATAACTGCAGGAATTTCAGTAGGAGGCAAAGCCGTAATTTTGGGAACTAGAGAGTGAAGTTTGTACACAATGGAGAAGGGAGTAGAAAAGATTTTTATGTGCAAACCATGCCCATGGAAGTAAGTCTGTCCAGTTATCTTAATTGAAAGAAGTGTACATTCTGATAAAGATCTTCAATCTTGATTTAGCCTCTCAGTTAAACCATTTGATTGGGGATGGTAGGCTGAGGAAAAGTTGAGACAATATTAAGAGACTTAGAAAGAAAATTTAGAAATAAAATTGACTCTCATTTCTGAGACGATCTTTTGAGGACAGCCGTGAAAAAGAAAAATGTCTTTGATAAGGATTTGAGCGAGAGTTGAAGCCAAAGGTCGACCAGTAAGTAGGATGAAAGGGCCCATTTAGAGAAATGTTCCCCTCTGCCTAGATTGTATGACACACTTTACTTGGAGGTAAATCAGTGCTAAAGTCCATGGCAATGTGGGTCCATGGTCTCACAGGAATGGGCAGAGGAAGAAGAATGCTTGACAAGGGATCTTGTGCTAAGCACAGGTCATACAGACTGAAACAAATTCCAAATTACTTTATATCCAGGCCAACAGTTGGTCACCAGTAGTTCCTTGAAATTAACTGCAGGGATTTACAAGTACCGGCATGTCCAGAAAAGTAAGCTGAATGCACCTATCGTAAAAGTTTCTACCAAAACTTGGGCGAAACGTAAGTCTTGCCAGGAGGAAGATTTACAGAGGTGGAGTTCCTTATCACCAATAGTATAAATTCTTTCATCAGGAAGAAATTTACGAGAAAAGAAAACACACAGATGTAACTTTGCCAAGGGAAGTCTCTGACAGAAGAGACATTGACTTCCATAAAATACAGAATGGAAGTATCAGGTTGTTGGGGGACAGGAATTGAAGATAAGGCCATTTTGAGGGAATTGATGGCTTTAGATGCAGCCGTAGTCCAATTCTTAACATTCGTCCCTTTACGAATGAGAGAAATGATGGGAGCGACTAGTGTTGAGTTTTCCTGAACAAAATTGTCTGTAGTAATTGGCAAAGCCAAGAAATCATCAGATAGTCAATGGATTGGGGCCATTCCAGAACAGCATAGACTTTTTGTGGGTTCATTTTGAGACCAGAGCCGGAGACAATATATCCAAGAAAACCATTTGAGTTAGTTCAAAGGAACACTTTTCTAATTTACAATAGAGCTGATGCTTGATAGCAGTTCAGAGACTTGAAGGCCGTGAGATTCCAGATCTTTAGAAAAAATTAAGATGGCATCCAGATTGACAGCCACACAAGAGTAGAATAGATCTCTGAAGATTTCATTAACAAAGCTCTGTAAAACAGCTTGTGCATTTCAAAGACCAAAGTGCATCACTAAATACTCATAGTGGCCATCTCTAGTATTAAACGCTGTTTTCCACTCATCCCCTTCATGGATACTAATTAAATTATAGGCACCACAAAGATCAAGTTTAGTAACAATTTTGGCTCCTTTGATGTGATCGAACAACTCAGTAATCAGGGGAATAGGTTAACGGTTTTTCATAGTACTAGCATTCAGGCCATGATAGTCAATCCAAGAGCTTAGGGTTCCGTCCTTTTTCTTTGCAAAGAATAAGTCTGCTCTGGCTGGTGAATGTGAATGCCTAATGAAACCCAGCTGCAAGTTTTACTTGGCCATGGTTTGAGTCTCCTGGAGGGACAACGAATAAACACGTCCCCAGGGAGGACTTTTACAGGTAGAAGTACAATAAGATAGTCCCATGTGCAATGAGGTGGCAAGGATTGTTGTTTGTTGAAAATTGAAAGTTGTATATTGCAAAGGAAGAGATGGAGTAACAGCCGTATACTGTGTATGCTGGAATCAATGAAAGCATAGATGTTAGGATTGTGAGAAGCAGTAGAGTACTTGAAATGCTTGGGACAAGTTGCAAGTGGATGACCAGAGTCAGCACAATAAAGATATTTATTCTTCAACCTCCTCTCTCCTCAGGAGAGAGCTGGGAGCAATCAAGCTGCAGAGGTTCATCAATAGTATCTGGTGTTAAGAACTATGGTTCTTTCTACAAAGTTTTTCATGGAAAAGAATGTCCCCCTGGTTACACAGAGATATCAGTTTGTCAATGAAGAAATGAAGCTCTTGAGAGGTTAATACATGCTTTATGCAATACAACAACCCTTGCCAAAAGGCAGTTACCAATGCTTCATTATACATTTGTAATTCGGAAGTATGGAATTCATATATTGACACACGGAGCATGATCCCTGGCATAGCTGTAGGATGCTGGAGGTGGAAGAGGAGGCACTACCAGGTTTATTAAAAATTTTGCAAAAGGAAGCAATGTCTTGTAGTATTGGGTCATTTCATTCCCATAGAGGAGATGCTCAGGCTAGAGGTTTGTCCGAGAGCAGAGAGTTAATTAATGCAGCCTTCAAACTTTGAGTAGTGAAATTATGATGCAGTAGTGCAAACTGGATAGATCATTGATTCAAAAACCTCGGCAGGTTTTAGAGTCTCTGTCGTACTTGGCGGGAGCGGGAAAGCTGCAAAGTGGAAGCAGATGTGGGGGCAAGCACGGCAGTTGCAGGTTCAGCTACTGCCGAAGTAGGATGACCAGCCAGGATATTTTGGAGTGCATCTAGCCGAGTAGAGAGACCGTAGAGACATTGCATCATCTGAACTTATGTAGCATCTTGTCAGTCCACTCTGCCCAAGAGATGTTGGAGCATTTCCTTGGATGACAGGTCTCCTGTAGAATCCATGTGGCCAGATCTTACTGTCACAAGTCTCACAGGGATGATTTGTACTCTTTGCAGTCTGCTTGTTTTGACTCTACTTACTACAAAGAGGTGGAGTCTAACAAAATGAAGGTTTTCACCAGGGACCCCCGCAAGGAGGTTTGGGCTTTGCTGCTTCACCCACAGGCAAGAAGAGATCAGAATAGAAATGAATACTGGATAGTAGTTTACCAGTATAAGTTGAGAGGCTTTCAGGACAGGATACCAGGATCCGCTGAATCGGAATAGATACTTGATAACAGGATATCAGGATTAGCTGAGATTCAAGTTATGCTGGATACTAGGATAAGTAGAAAGACACAGACACAGGATACCAGGATACCAGGATTAGCTGAGAAGCAAGTGATGTTGGATGCCAGGACCTGGTGAATAGACAAAGATACAGGATAATAGCATATTAGGATTAGCTCAAAAGCAAATGATGCTGGATACCAGGACCTGATAAGTATACCAGGATTCAAATAGACAAGGATACAGGATGTCAGGTTTCAAAGGAGCCAAATATTGCAGCAGCATTGTAGACTAAAGGACTTGAAGATCTGGCACTATCTTGATAGAACAGGTGCCTTAAAATGTTTGGGGAATGAGAGGGAATGCCAAAAAATCAACCAATGGCTGAATATAGAAAATTATAAATGACAGGTCGGTGCATGTGCAGACCCAAATCCAAGATAGCAACCACAATTGCAGGAGCTTTCTGCACCGGACTCCAATAAGGGAGCTGTACAGTCCAATGCATGACAATCTAAGAGTATTTTCAAGTAAATATGACCGATTTAGACCTGTACAAAGACACAGATACGTCTCTCAGGAATTTATCAGTTGTGAGTACTCTACCTCGGTGTAAGTTTATAATTAATAATGATGATGATCAGCTGAGATGTGTCCAACTCAGTATACTATGTAGAATGTGTCTTCTTTTTTGGGAAGAAATTTACTCTTGCGTCCCATTCTATATGAGGCCCTCAATAAGTTTTATCTTTTCAAATGTAGTCCTTGACCCTTATATCTTTACAGCTATGACCTGGCTCTGGAAAATAAAGAGCTTGCATTCATATGTTTTTGCAAGTTAACCCGTGCATGATGCTCATGCATTCTAGTCAAATCAAGCTACTTAAGGTGTTAAAAAGGTTCTTGTCATGCATTTGGGCCTAGCCCAGGCCTCCTCAGGAAGAGCGTTACTTTCCGACGCAAGCGCCCTTTTTTAACGTGGTTTTGTCCACATGCCACCACCTCATCATTTTTCTCCATCACCTCATCCTTCATCTTCATCGCCACATCCTTGATCAAGCTACTTAAGGTGTGTCACTGGCACTAGGAGTCTTTACCCAGGTATCACCAGATGATGGACTTACCAGAGCAGTATAGGTGGTAATATGATACTCTGGTAGCGGGGTGATCACGGAACAGGAGACAGCAGATGGTAAGAGAATGCTCGTGGAAAGTCTATGACTAGCAGCACTGGTAATATGTAGATAATTGACACGAGGAACTGGATGGACAAGGAAACGTGAGGGTAGTCAGTGGTCTGCGGATAGCAAGTTGTACCACTGCTATAGTGAGGAGGAATGTCCAGAAATAACGAGGAGGTGATGAGAGTCAGAGGTCTGCGTATAGCAAGTGGTACCGCTGTCTAGGTGAGGGAATGGAATCCAGGTGAAGGTATCCGGGAAGTCAGTGGTCTGCGTTAGCAAGTTGTACCACTGCTATGTGAAAGGATACTGGAAACGGGTGACTCAGGAAACAGGGAACAGTGGTCTGCCTCTAGCAAGTTGTACCACTGAATATATATATGTGAGGAAGAGCACGGGGAGATAAATGCAATGCAGAGTATACACGGGCACACTGAACTTGATTCCACGATGATATGCACAAGTAGTAATAACTGAACAGCACTGCACAATAATACAAAGTCACAAGAGCTATCCAGGCAAAAAGGTAACACAGTCAAATGACGGCAATAGTCTCAGCGGATAGGCAACTCCAGAGGAGAACAACTCAGTCCAGCAAGATATGCAATACACCAGCACAGTCAATGAGAAGTATGCATACCGTGGTTCAGGAGAGCAGGCTGTCAGACAGAAGTGCAGGGATACCTGAACGGCTGGAGGCCGGCAGGATACGAAGTCCCAGGAGGGTAGAAGCGGTAATCAAGTAGGTGCAGCGCACAGGTAGATAGACCAGCAGAGATGGAAACAATACTCAGGAAGCAGTAGTATATCGAACTGGACACCTGGAGAACGCTGAAGAGTAGAGATGGTCTAGACGAGATGGAAGCAGCGGAGCGTTGATCCAATGCAGACAGGCAAGTTGACCCAAGCGGAGACACTGTAGAAGCACGGAGAGCGGATCAGCTGGCTGCAGACACGAGGAGTACTGGAGGGTTGCTATGAGCAGGGTACTGCAGATACGCGGAGGCAGCGGATAGGAATCAGCTGGAGCAGTCACGATGAAACACGGGAGAGTTGAGGTGAGCAGGATACTGTAGATACACGGAGGCAGCGGATAGGAATCAGCTGGTGCAGTCATGATGAAACACGGGAGAGTTGAGGTGAGCAGGATACTGTAGATACACGGAGACAGCGGATAGGAATCAGCTGGTGCAGTCACGATGAAACACGGGAGAGTTGAGGTGAGCAGGATACTGTAGATACACGGAGACAGCGAATAGGAATCAGCTGGTGCAGTCACGATGAAACACAGGAGAGTTGAGGTGGACTGGAAACTGTAGTAGCACATAGGCAGCGGATAGGAATCAGCTGGCACAGTCACGATGAAACACAGGAGAGTTGAAGTGGACTGGAAACTGTAGTAGCACAGAGGCAGCGGATAGGAATCAGCTGGCACAGTCACGATGAAACACAGGAGAGTGGAAGTGGTCTGGAAACCACAGACGAACAACAGGAATCAGCAGGAGCTGAACACACGAGGAAACACAGGAACACCTTCAGAGGCTCATGGGGAATGAGACTCCAAGATCAGGCCACGAGGTATTGACCTCAGGTGCTTTAAATAGGGAGTGTTGCCTGATCAGCCAATTAACTAAAAGGAACATGAACTGAAGGTTTGAAAGGGCTGCACATGCGCAGACCCTCAGGATGGAGGACGGACACGGTTCCTAAACACACGAGAAGTAGCACTCACAGTCCGGTGAGTGACAAGGTGTTAAAAACTCCCCACTGTCACCCCCGGCAACCACCAACCACTCCCAACTGTCACTTCTCCTTCAAGCAATATATAGGTCAGTGTATAACTCTGCCCAGCAGGTGGCGCTGCAGCTTGTTTTTTTTTCCACACACGCCACTAGGCATTTATATAGTAGATTTTATTTTAAAGATACTGTTTTGTGCCAGATGACGTGTCCAGTTAGCATGTGCACCTGCTGTAGGATATACAAACAGCTGGTTAACACAGTGACAGTAAAATCAAAGCCTTTGTAGCACTTGTAAAGTAAGGGACGCCTGCAAGTATGTCCTTATATGTACCACATGTAGCTCATTAAAATGTCTAGCTTGCATAGCAAAATTTCTTTTGCAATTTTGGACTCAAATTAATGCACAATTGTGACTAGATTCTTACGCATACGAAACATCCCTATGTAAGTATCCCATCCTCTGGAACAAAATATTTTGAGGAAGACCTAATCTATCTAATATAAAAACAGGATGCAACAGTGTAAAATCATGCCCAAAAGCAGAGTTAGACAAAGAGAAATAGCTGTAGCACTCATTAGCTTGGCGCCATCTGGTCACTAATGACCCCCCACTGACTCCAAATGGACGTTTGTCTAAAATAAATTTGCTCCTTCTATAACATGTGCCAAATGACTGTAGAATCAAAATAATCTTAAAAATTACCACCAAAAAGGATTAAATATAAAATTAGTCACCATGGCTAGCTATTCGAAAGCAAAATACAAATTTCTTAATTTACTGACTACATAATTAGTTCATACATGATAATATAAAGGTATGTAGAATAATGTACATAGTACAGTATACATAATTCTCCAAAATAATACATTGGTACAACATAATATTCAGACCTCTGAAAATAGATTGTTCTGCATTATATTTAGTTATTATGTTATATACAGTACAGTTAATTTTTGTAAAAGGAAAGGATTTATGCCCTTGTACATGTCCCTGCATTTAATGAGTTTGAAATGTGATATGATTAAATATCAAAAATACAGATTTGGCAAAACTTTAAATGTTTTAACAAGCATGTTCCATTATGTTAACATCATAACTCATATATAGGTTTATTAACCCCACTACTTTCATCACCAATGATGGCTGCAAATGTTCTATGGCAGTTGCCAAGACAGTAATATCAAATTTTAATAACAAATTTTCTGTTCCATCAGGGCTATACCAATGGGAAACATAAATTGCTATGACTAACCATTAGTTGTTAGAGAAGCAATCTGACTTTTCCACACCCTTATTTTAGTGTATCTGCTCCTTCCCTCAGCAGTATTAATGATAGCATGAAAGGTCACATGACAAATGAGTGACAAAAATATCAAACCATATTAGCCTTTAGCTTTATCAGTGTATTGCAGAGATGACAGAAAATTGTATTTTTTTCCCCCTGAATAATTTTCTGTTCTATTTTGCTGGCAAGACTGAATTAAGGCAGAATGTTTGCCTCTGTCTCTTTTTTGACAAACTTGAAGTAATAATATACATTAATAATAAAGAACATTCATTGAGATGAAGGAGCTAACTGTCGTATTCATTTCTTGGGAACGCTGACCTTAATGCATAGTGTTAAAGCGTATAAAGACAACTGTTATTAAATCACAGAAGTCACGTTGTTATCTTGCAAAATAAATATATCATGATATGCAAATAAAAATTTATGGCTATAAACAAAAAAAAAATTATCAATTGTATGCGAATTAAAAAGAAACTCACAGTATTTTTTATGAGATAAATATTCAAAATCTAAAAAATCTAAATAATTATTTATTTATATTGTAATGCCAAAATAAAACAATATGGGCCTGATGTAGAGCCGGACGCAATTTAAACTTAATTCGTGAGTGTAAATTGCATCCAGTAATTTACACAGAATTCCAAGTCAAACAGATCTTTAGATCCGTGCAACTCACAATAATATGTAAATTGCACAACACACATCGTTATCTGCCTTATGGGCCGGTGTGCATGATACACTTAAGAGTATCAGTCACAGCAGCCCTGTAAAGCAGATTACTGAAATAAATAAATGAATGTAAAAAAAAAAAAAAATGGTGCTTCTTCCCCCCAAACAGCACTAGGGTTGGTTAAGCTGTTTGGGAGGGGGTGCCCACCTTTTTTTAAAATGTAATCATTTTTTAAATACTTTTTTTTAATACAGCAAGGTCTGTGGCGCCGGCAGAAAGCACCTGCAAAAGATATGTCTCCTAGATACCTATCTGCGGCTGCATTCAGCTCAGCAAAGCATGTAAAGTGCGTGAACACGCCTTTACAGTGCTACGCTCACCCACTACCTTACCTGTTCCACCTCTCTAAGCCCAGAAAGGTGCAAGAGAGAGATTCATCTCAGTCTGAATGCAAACTGTATTGGATCCATGGCTAAAAGTGCTTTTCGCACTGTTCAGTTGGACTGGCATCCGACTCTACATCAGGCGCTATATATCAATTACGGTTATAATCAAGCTGATTGATGGACTTTATACTATATATATATATATATATATATATATATATATATATGTATGTTTTTATATATATATATATATATATATATATATATATATATAGATAGATATAGATAGATATTAAGTGTATTGCTATCACACTCTAACACATTACAACTAAACATTTGCTTTATTTTTGTAAATCATTCAGAAGTTTTATAGAAGTTAATATATGCAGCCAGGGTTGCCAGCAGAATTGTGGGTCCCGGTACAAATGTAACAGCAGGTTCTATATAATCCCAGCATTAATTTACTTACCTCTCAGCATTTTCTTGCCTCTTGCTTTTGAGGATGGGAGCTGAGACTGGTATAAATGGTATTTGGAATGGAGGTGTATGTGCTGCCAGCAAGGGGATCCACTGTCACATCCCTTAATTCAGCGCTATTCCTTGCCCCCCAACCCCACCCCTTACTTATCAGGAGCAGCTGCTTTTCTAGAAAAGGAGTTCACAACATCCCTTAATTCACTGCAGAGGTCTCCCACCCCTAATAAATCTGTTTAGGCCCATTGTTGGTCAGGCCCCATACTGCTGCTGGGCTCCATATTGCTGAAGTGGGCCATATTGCCACCTCTCCAACTGCTTTTATTGTGAAACTATCAAATTCAATTAATTTGCATTTTACATTCTGCCACATCTACATTTCCATATAACCACTTCTCAATTTCCACTTTGACCACTGTATATATGTATTATTATTTAAAAAAAAATATGGATAGCAATATAGGAACACCATTCATTTCAATAAATGCGAAATAATGAAAAATGGTGCGTATTTGTTTTCCACTATTTATATGTATGAGAATATAAATGGGTACATTTACCTATGAAACCCAGTAACGTAAAATAAAATACAAATACATACAAAATGAACAGTGCTAACGTCCCATGTGTGTCTTTCTTTCTCTTAACACAACGTTGTACAAGTATACAGCATAAAATGGAATTGTTAAATGAACGCTATACCTAAAACATTTGCAACCCTGTTTGAAAGTACATTAGATTATAACATAAATTAGCACATGTTTTAAACTGATTGCTGAATGCAAAATGCTAAGATGGACACAGTAGAATATTCCATTTAACTCTCTGCTCCAATGAGACAATGGGATCAGTTAGAGCTGCCAGTGCTGATAAAGTTAGAAGTACAAAGATAAATTGCTAACAGTCAGCTAGGAAACATGCCATTCTGAATATCCCTGATGCTGACAAATATAATTGTGAATCTGACAAGATTGTTTTCTTTCTTAGTAAATTAACTTTTTTCTTTCAATGTAGAAGAATGCTTGCTTTTCAGTTACATAATAGAAAACATGATTTAACAGCATGTTCTGTGATTTGTTTTCAGTTAAATGTTTCTTGCGGTCAATTTAAAACAGTGTAATAAATATATACATTAGATAGGAAATGGTTGAAAGTGGAGGAAAACAGTCATCTCATTGTGATATATATTGACTGTACATATTTCTTCACCATAGCAACATAAATGAATGTAAGATACTATATGAGTGTCTCAACATAAATATAAACTTTGCAATAGAGGTATATAGCAGGAGTAGCAAATACATAAAAATACAAATCTGTTCTCACATTTTGTTGTTATGCACTGGATATGAGACACATCAGGATCTTCACAATGCAAAGGGCAGCAAAAAATAAAGATACATTTATATATATATATATATATACATGGGAGCTACACATATGTATATCATACTATTATTTTTTTTTTATCTTTCATTTATAGTATAATGGACCAAGTGCAGATCTGTCAACATCTCACAAAATGAATATAATTTACTCACGTACGGCGTCACTGAGTTTACAACTTCCTTCCTCTCTTTCTTCTATCTCTCATTGTCTCACTCCTTCTTTTCTTCTGCCTTATATTTTCTTTCTTTTACTCTTTCTCTATCTATCTATCTATCTATCTATCTATCTATCTGTACATTCAATGTGTGCAAGGGTCAGAAATAGCACCAGACATAGTAAGCGCACCTCTTAGATTGTAAGCTCATTTGTGCAGTGTCATTTCAACTTTCTGTCTCATGTTATTGACGCAATTTGTTTTTATGGCGTATATATGTGACCCCCACCTCCCCAACAAGTGCCATTGCCGGTGTTACCCTAATTTCTTGGCAACATTGCAGTTTGTAATTAGCATTTGCTTTAGCGCTTGTATTAAAAATAAGGAAGCATATATGAGCATTTGTGTGCTGCAGGACTTTATGCTTCTCTTCCCACCGCTCTCAGGAGACACCTCCGCAGCTAAGAAGTGCACCTAGGTATGCAGAGAGTGGAGAAAATCTGAACAGGTGCAATGTAGTGTAAACGTCACATCAAAGTCCAACCTATTAAAACTTTAATACCATCCAATTCAATAAAATAATCCTTTTATGTTTCAACTAAAATACTTCTTAATTTATCCTTATTTATGGCTAAAATAATTCATAACGGGAATGAGACATTGCAGATGTCTGTATTACATGTGACAGTTGTGTGTGTGAAACTGTTAGTTATATTGCTCAAAGTGCAGCTGTAGATCTGCTTCTGTACTGAAGACCAATATGGAAGCACCAGATGTCAAACCATTAAAACAATAAAACGTGACCTGAAGGCTTCTAGCACTGAACCGGTGCAAAACTCAGGTACATTTGTGGAGTGGCATTGGCCATGTGCCCCTCTGCACAGCAGGGAACACCTCTAAAAAATCCAACCACTTTACTGCATTATCTTACAATAATCTTGCTACAAAAATGTGCAAAACTAGCCGGATGGCTGTTCCTACTTCGTACCTTACTAGGAATGTCTTTCCCTGTGACTGTGCAAACGTCTGCTCCTCCATAAATTATGCCACCAAGTGCATTGGCAGAAGTCCGACGTTGTGCTTTATAAATGACCTAACACGTTTCCAAGAACTAAAAATAATATTTCTTGGCTGCATTATGAGTACACTGGACTGTTATTGGCAGGCCCGATCCAAGTACAGGTAGGTGTAGAGTACCCAGTCACCATATACATAATATACATACCCATCCAAAGGGTTTTTGCAGACAATGGGTGGTGAAGAGTTAGGTAGTTAGTTGTAAATATATTCAGTATTTTTATCTAACAAAAAAGCTAATAATGTAGGTCAACTATGCTTTCTATTATGTATGTGTTTTTATACATGTCTATTTTGTTTAAATAAAACATAACTGAAGATGGTTTTTGCTAAGACATTATTTATGGCACTAAAAATAGAAAATGTTTAAAAATGATTGTGTAGGAGAGATGTGATGTGACAATGGTGTGTAGAACTATGTCAGTTTTCTATTACTCTTCTGGGATCTATTGGTAATACGGCCTATTGTCTAAGTATGATTTTCCTCAGGGAAGCAATTTAAAACAAATATATTTTACCAGTCTTGCTGTGTGACCCTCACTTAATGTCCCTTTACTTAACCGCTCACTGTGTGCTTTAATTAAAAATCTTACTCCTATTATGGCAAACCCTACCATCTTCTGTTACCAGCAAAATATAAACTGTGAGCCTTATTCCAGTCACATCTAAATATAACATTTTGCAGTGCCCTGTATATAATGAATATCTTATTAAACATTAGTTATTAGGCAATGTAGTGTGTTATATGTAGCAGTATTGGAAACTTACATTATAATGTTAAGATAACATTAAAAATATTTTTTAAGCAAGCACAGGCCTGTAGGATATATAAACCTACAATTTCTAAATTCAACTGAATATGTCAACTTTATTTCAATTGGTTCCATTACTTCACAATAATAATTCATTACTTTAACTTAATTTATATTACCTTTTGAACATTTCTTGAAATTCATTAAGCTCAAAGCAAATGCACTTTTTATAATATTTATCTTTATTGAAGTTTTTAAGGCAGTTTCACTTTTAACAGAGAATTTACAAGAACAGATAAGTGGGTAACAAAACCACCTCATTAATACAAAATGTCATAATAACACATTCAAATAAATGTTATAATAGAAGAAAAAGGAAGAGAGAAAAAGGAAAAGACAGAGACGGGGATAGGTAAGGGGGGGGGCAATGTTTCCTAGTACAGATTATGTAAATAAACAATTCAGGTCCTAGCAAGGAGAGTAGGTGAGAGAACTGGTTTGTTTAAATGATTAAGTTTACGGGAGTCCTGCCTGGAATTCGAGCGATGGGCTCCAAATGGAGTAATATTCAGTAACTTTATCAGCATAATGCACTTTTAAATCAAGTAAACATAGAGATAACTGATCCTTATGTTAAATGGATCATCTATAAGCACAGAATTTTATGAGAGACGCAAAATCCATACATTCTGGGTCTGAGTGATGTCTGAAATTGCTCTGTGTGTTCCCAGAAAGGGACTATAAACCAGAGAACACAGGTGTATGCAATTCATCTTCGAGCGCAAAATACATTTATGTCAGCCTACGATTTCATGTGCGGAACAAGGAAAGTGCATAAGTACATAGTCAATTTACAGTAAGGGGATGCCACGCTTGAGCACATGCAGTAGTGTCCAATTCAAGCTTTGGGCATCTCAAATTTACCTGTTTTTCTGTTGTATCACATTTCTTAAACACATTTTTAATGCATGTAAACTATATGTAAATGGGTGTGACACCAGAAACCACTGTGCCCTGCATTACCCTACCCACCATGCCCACCGGTGAATGTTTTGCATTTTGATGAGGTAGCATTTAAATGTCTACAGGGAACGTTATTGCTAAAATACTAGTAAAAACACATCCAATGCATTAAAATGCTATTAATGCGCCAGTGAGTATGAAGTCTTCTGTTGCTCAAGTACCTGTCATGTTCTTTGAGGAACTAGCAGCTCAGATTATGTGAATACAAACCATAATGTTAGCAGCAGCATTAGAGAAAGGGTGGAGTCATTTATGATTTAGGGACTGACGTGAGTGAGTTCTCTGTACAGCACTGTGGAATTAGTGGCGCTATATAAATAACTGATGATGATGACTGCAATGTTTGACATCACTCCCTCCAAACAAACTCATTTTTTTTATTAGATTGAGACCAATTTTTTTATTTGTTTTTGCCTTTCTATTGAACTTTGTCACAGAGAGAAACAGAACAAAAATATTGTGGTAACTTAGTTGAGCTACAGAATTGTGCTGCCTCGACTCAACTGCCTTTATTTCTTCTTAGAAATTCTTGTTTTAATTAAACAAGTAGTGCATGAAATGAACCTAAAGATTTTATTAATGAGTTTATAGTTTCAAAGACTATAATGCCAAAATTCTAAGCCAATATAACAAGAACAATGGTAGCCGACAATGTGATATGGCTTTTAGGACATCTACTGGTATGAACAATTCACTGTATATTGTATACAATTTCAAAACCAGCTTTACACAATGGTGATATTATTTAACTGTTTGTATATCACATCTATTTTTAAAGAAAAAAACTTTTTGTAAATGTGTCATAATATAAACATCATGAGTGATCATTTATTCTTGAAAACTTACCATGTCATATTATTAATAGATAGAAATGTTGCTTTTAAACATTTAAACATAACTAGCATTTTATTTAATCACTTTTTGACCACCCACAGCTAAAATGCTTTAGAGGTAGTATCAGCTGTCAATGACAGCCAGGGAATGCAAAGAGGGTGCCAGCAACCATTCCATTCGGTTCCTGGAAGACTCATCTCATCACATAGCATTGAAAATAAACACTATGGCCTTTAAGTAATAATATACATAGAGTCCTGTGCTCTTATTTTGGAACTGATAGGCGCCGTATCTAGTATTTAGTTATTAAATATAATGCAGCAGAGCTTTCCTCTGCTACCTGAGAGGTGAGGAAAGATTTTGGTTTGGAGGGGAGGGGAGAGAGTGACACAGTAAGTCACTTTGTAGTAATAAATCTCACTCCTATGCATAACTGCCCTTGCTTCACCCCAATGTCTAGGTGGAGTGGATGCAAATATGCATCCACTCAACTTAGTGGATGGATGCATATTTGCCTTAATACATAGACACACTCCAAAATCTTGTAACATCACTGCAGTTACATCCCCACAGTTCGTAGGTTCCCAGGTTAGTGCAGAGACTTCAGACTCATGCAAACTGGATCAAATACAATACAAAAGCAACTGTTTTAGAATCCAGTTGCACTGACAACTCTAGTAGTGTCAAAACGGGAGATTCAACAGATAATCCATGATATTCCAAGAAAATAAAAATTGATTTTAAAATGTATAAAGCAGATTACATTTTGGGCAAACTAATTTTCTATAAGCATAAACGTTTTATAAAAACATGTTTTGAATTCTTATTTTTCAATATTTTCCCTATATAACAAACTTATAAAATGTGTGTATTCCAATATGGTACCAGAGAAATCCCTATCTTTCTAGAAAATTCAATGTAAAATTGACATGTGTAGACAAAAAAATAAACAGAAGAAAGTATTTTTGTTGATATAGACACACCGCATACCTAAATTTGGTTTGTCATAAAGAGGGACACAAACTCTATTCATGAAGCAGATACCATTATAATAATGGGAACAAACCACACAACAATGTTATATGTAAACAACATAAAATACTAGTAAATGTTTATGATCTTTCCATAAAAGTCAATTTTACTGCTATTTCCACAGTAGCCTGTATCTATAGAATACTCACCTATATTTTTCTCACCTAAATATAGATTGACCTGACTAGGAAATACTAGTAAAGGCTAAGTCACAGAGATTTCACAAATTTCTATTTCATTAGAACATCACATTCTCTTTCTACAAGAACTCAAGAAAAAATGTGAACTTTGATGGCTTTAGTTAAGAGATCGAGAATATAATAGAGGACACAATGCTCCATATTTTTGAATGATCATGACAGAAGGAAAATAATAGACTTCTTGAATGACCTTTTAAGAAAGGCAAGGGAGACAATCAGATTTGGCTCCAGAGTGTTTTTCAAGAAACAATGTGCCCCTAATTAAGTATTTTTATCCAGTGGTCTCCAGTGGTCTGTTTCAATCAGAACAAAAAACAAAGAGGATAAAAAAAAATGGAAAACATATTTTTTTTAAAAAACTATATTAAAAAAAAGGAAGCTTCACCTGAGGCCCTCAGCATAGGCTATCCCAGGGTCTTTGTTAAATAGGGAGAAGCCCTAAATTTTTGTCAGATAATAGAGGCCTATATAACTCACCTTGATCAAGTAAGTCACCTTAATAACATCACTGTGCACTTAGAAAAAAAACCACCATTAGAATTATTTACGAACAATTAGCTATATGTTTAGTGCTAGTTAGATAATGACAGCACATTTTTAATTGTTTTCTATAGTTTGGGACAGATTTGGACCTGTCAGCAAGGTCTGCAATTAATTCTCCATGTTCTTAAAACAATTATGCGCAATTATTTATCTTCACATAGATAAATGAGTTGAACTACCATCAGTAACTATAAATACATAGAGAAAACCTTATTTCACCTATGTGTATTTCATGCCCTGTCTCCATCTGAAGTATGAAACTTAACAAAAATGTAATTCATACAAGAGGAGTAAGGGTTGGCCTTATTAAATATAGATTTGGAACTACTACTGGTTTGTACAATTTAAACAGGTCCAATTTATATTTATTTGATTTAAATAAACAGAGGAAAAAATGAAGTAGTAATCTACATAGAAAGCTAAGCAATGGCTCCTCCCTCATATCCATTTGTAATTGTAAAATGAGTGGGAAAGACCATTGCTTAGTTCACTACATATAGAAAACCCTTAACCTATGGCTGGGAGGGAGTGCCACACTGCAGTTGATTTATTAATCTAGCCTCATAAGTGTGTGGCATATATTTGGCTTTAAGTATTTTAATCCTAGCCAGCAGCTAATCAGTGGGCCAGGCAATATCAGGGCTTTTACAAGAGTGCTGGGACAGCTACAGAAGTTGTCACAGGTCTCCTAAAGGATATGTTGTAGTGACCAGTGATTGAGACAACCACTGTTGACTGCAGTTTAGCAAATGAGGGTTTGCCAACCACTCCTCCCATCTTCCTCCCTTCATAAATAAATTGTAATGCATTCAGTTAACAATGAGCATGAGGACAGAGTAGGGCTGACAGAACAGCCTCACACTACTGTATCTTTGATTTATGCACTGACTCCCATACACTTCAGTGTTACATTTTTACGCTTGTCAATAGCTCAGAATTGTTAAAAGGTAGAAACCATCACACGCTGAACTTAGGTCTGGTGCGCATTTCTTTTGCAACTTTGCACCACCGTTGGATCCACTGTGGGCCCCCATTATGCTTGTGAGATGTGTACAAGTCTATCCTTTAAAGAATCAGTCACAAAACTGATCGGGCCTCCTCCCCACCCTCTTACTGTTATGTCATCTGTTTAAACTCACTCTGTACATCAGGTGAAAAATCATGTACACAGGTGCGGATTGGCCATGTAACCTACCGGGAAAAGTCCCGGAAGGTCGATGGCCTCAGGAGGCCGTCTGGAATCTTTTTAGAGGTTTAAAAAAAAAAAAATATGTGTAGCGCCACCCCCGGACCTGCGGGGAGATGCAGGGTGGTGCTAGGTGGCTGGCCCCTCCTCCTGACCAGCCACCCACCTTTTGGCAGCGGATCCCTCTGCTGTTCTGTCTCTCACTCCTCCTATGTCTGTGACTGCAGTCTCCATACAGTGGTCACATGGGTCGTGTCAAATGACAGCTGCCATCCCATGTGTGCAGCGAGAGGAGTCTGCAGCAGGAACAAGTTATGTGTGTGACTGCTAAAGTGTGTGTGTCTCTGCTAAAGTGTGTGTGGCTGCTAAAGTGAGTGTTTCTGGTAAAGTGTGTGTGGCTGTTAAAATGTGTGTGTCTCTGCTAAAGTGTGTGTGTGGCTGCTAAAGTGTTGTGTGTCTGCTAAAGTGTGTGTGTCTCTGCTAAAGTGTGTGTGTGGCTGCTAAAGTGTTGTGTGTCTGCTAAAGTGTGTGTGTCTCTGCTAAAGTGTGTTTGGCTGCTAAAGTGTGTATGTGTGTCTGCTAAAGTGTGTGTGTCTCTGGTAAAGTGTGTGTGGCTGCTAATGTGTGTGTGTCTCTGCTAAAGTGTGTGTGTCTCTGCTAAAGTGTGTGTCTCTGCTAAAGTGTGTGTCTCTGCTAAAGTGTGTGTGTGGCTGCTAAAGTGTTGTGTGTCTGCTAAAGTGTTGTCGAAGTCGTATAATTGGATGAACGAAAGTATATTGGTTAATATTGTTTTATTGGCCGAGTGCACACAGTATGCCATGCTACACGTGGCATACGGCTATCGCACTGTAAAATACGCACGTACACACTCGCATTACAACATTTAGTTATTTATATAATTCATGTTCATATTGGTTCCGTTATACAGTAATTTATGAGCAGATAGTATTTCGTTTATTATTAGTTTATATATTATGATTATATGTACACTTCAGTGTTATTAAAGGTTCAGGTTTAAGGAAAGGTGTCATGTCTGATATCATATTAATCCCCTTCAAATCAGCAGCTGTCCGGTGCATTCGTCGAAGAGATCGCACATTGCATACTCTAGTTATTGATGTTAGGGAATAAACCTTTAATATGATGCTGACTGTAAAATGCTAATGGACTGGTTGTAATTGGAGTTTTGGCGGGAAGAACAGAGCTCATCCCCTGGAGAGATGACCCCCACCCTTGGATTCCTTAGATTGAACCAGCCTATGACCTGTTTACCCTGGACCCACCTGAAGTCTGGACCTATAGAAGCAAGCCACGTCATCTGCATTGTTCTCTCTGTAACACTGAATGTATATATGATCATAGCTGTGCTCCCAGTTTTCAGTCTACTCTGACCACAGTATTCTAAACAGATATACTGTTCACCGGGACCCGTGGGAACTCAGCGAACGCATGCGATAGCAGCGGTATGTATTTATCTTTTGGTATTGGTTGTGCTGTACTGTACTGTATCATAATATAATAATGCATTGAACTGTTAACGATTTACATCTGCTAAAATAAATCACTGTGCGTTGCAAACACAATACAATCGCCTATGCAATGCTTATTTGAAAACGATAGAATCACTTTAATAGTGTTTGTCTCTGCTAAAGTGTGTGTGACTGCTAAAGTGTGTGTGTGTGAGGAGGGCTACTAAAGTGTGTGTGGGAGGGGGGGCTACTAAAGTGTGTGTGGGAGGGGGGGCTACTAAAGTGTGTGTAGGATAGGGATGGGGGCTGCTAAAGGTTGTGTAGGATAGGAGGGAGGGGGTTGTTAATGGGTGTGTAGGATAGGAGGGGGGTTGCTAAAGGGTGTGTACAAAAGAAGGGGGGCTGCTAAAGGGAGCGTAGGATAGGAGGGGGGCTGCTAAAGGGTGTGTAGGAAAGGAGGGGGCTGCTAAACGGTATGTAGGATGGGAGGGGGCTGCTAAAGGGAGTGTAAGATAGGAGGGGGGTCTGCGAAAGGGTGAAATTTCAGGGTCTTAATATATTGTGTGATGTGAGGGAAGGGAGGGTGGCTGTCTTAATAGTTAATTGGGTATTAAGTTAATGGTGGAGTTTAGGTTGGAGCTAATTATTTAATGGGTGCTATTATTTGTGGGGTGATGGTGGGGCAATTTAATTTATTGGTGGGGCAATTTAATTTAATACTGGGGCTTAATAAATTAATATGTGGTGAAGGGTGGTTTGGGGCTGTTAATTGACTGTGGGGCTGCATTTGAGAAGTATTTATTAAATGTGAATATTAATTATTTAATACTGTGATGTTTGTGGGAAATGGTTTTATTAAATTTGTCTCACAGTTAATTGTTATAAAGTACTAGTGCTCTTCTTCTTGGGCTTCTTATGGGAGGAAGATTCACCCCCAGCAGCAGCAACAGCAGCAGCAGTGGGACAAACGCTCAAACATTCTTCAGAGGGCCCTTCTTTATGGGTACACTATAAGAATGGTTACGATTACACATACCACTCATGGATGGACTCTAGTCATGGAATGGTGTCATTTCTGATTCTGAGCATACATTTTCCTTACTGTTTTCTTGCAGCTCGGCTTTCACACGTAACAGTAGTTGTGCACCACGTTTGGACTCCGAATTACTTGGTCTTGCTTGGTCATTAGTGACCTTACAAGAAGAAGCCCCAGTAACATTTTTAGATCTTGCACTCATAGAAAAAGGCGAAGGCCTCATCCTTTCTTTGCCAATGCGTGTGTAGAATGGCATGTGGGCAATTTTTTTTTTTATCGGCAGTTAACTTTTCCTCTATTACAGCTCTTTTTCTCTTCAACAAGGTAAAAGGTGTTTTTTTCTGTGATTTTTTTCCCTGACTTCAAAAGACTATGTACTTTTACATAGGCTTTACCAGATGACGTACAGGGAAGACTACCATCAGGACTGGTGGCAGCAAGTGCTTGCTGCTCCTGCACATATGTGTACTGCTGTGAATCCATTTTAATGAGACCCCAAACACTTTGTAGTTCAAATTCAGAAATATATTGTGCTGGTATATTAAAATTTCAGCAGTCAGAAAATAGTTTTTATTAGAAGAGGGGAATATGACACCCCAAACACTTTGTAGTGCAAATTCAGAAATCTATAATTCTGGTATATTAAATTTTCAGCAGTCAGCAAATGCAGTTTTTTTAGATGGGGGGATATGACACCCCAAACACTTTGTAGTGCAAATGCAGAAATATATAGTGCTAGTATATTAGAATTTCAGCAGTCAGAAACTAGTTATTTTTAGAAGGGGGGAATATGACACCCCAAACACTTTGTAGTGCAAATGCAGAAATATATAGTGCTGGTATATTAGAATTTCAGCAGTCAGAAACTAGTTATTTTAGAAGGGGGGAATATGACACCCCAAACACTTTGTAGTGCAAATGCAGAAATATATAGTGCTAGTATATTAGAATTTCAGCAGTCAGAAAGTAGTTATTTTTAGAAGGGGGGAATATGACACCCCAAACACTTTGTAGTGCAAATTCAGAAATATATAGTGCTGGTGTATTAGAATTTCAGCAATCAGAAAATTGTTTTTTTTAGAAGGGGGGAACATAACACACTTTGTAGTGTAAATTAGGAAAAATGCCTCCTCTATACTCCTCTCTTTCTACTCTATTCCTGCGACCTAACCCTTCTCTGTCTCTCTCTCAAATGGTGCTAGATCGCAGTGGAGGCGGCTAATTATTCATTCTTAAACTCGCGAGATCCGACGACGTCACAATGACATTTTGCCTCGTTTTGGAATCCGAATAAGCGCGAGAGTACCGAGTCGGCTTTGTACTCGGATTCCGGAAGTTCGGGCGGGTTCGGTTCTCTCTTTTCTAGTTTTAAGTGTGTACTAGAAGTTGGGAGCGAGGAAGCATAAATGTGCCTAAATACCTAAATGAATGTTACATAGCATAGTGTAGATTGTGAGAAAGGGGCTTTCAATATGATCATGGTTTCTCTCCAAGCCAAAAGAAGTGATGAAGAAAAAGAAGAAGAAGTACCAGGAGGGAGGGAAATTAAAAGAGGGTGTAAACTGTCGAGTAGATAGTCATATATATATATATATATATATATATATATATATATATATATATATATATATATATATAAATATATATGAAGGAGTTGTTACATTTCAGTCAGGAAGTTGCTCTTTTTTGCAGCAGCTGCTGTCTTGAAAGATAACCAGTGTGGCACAATTGTATTAAAAAACTACGTCATTTTAGCAGTGGGTGGATTCTTGCACATGCTTGAATGTGAGGATAAGTGCATTAGGGTAAGTCTCCATGCACCTTTTTAAAAACTTCTTCTTAAAAAAGCTACTTCTTCGAAAGTAAAGATATAGAAAATGTACAACACAATATGGGGCATATTCAATTGTCCGCGATTTCTGTCGCGGAAAAACTATTACTGGTATTACGTAATAGTAAGCCGGATTTCAGCTCGCGGCTCCCTGAGCTGCGAGCTGAAATCCAGCGTGAAAAGTACCATAATACCGGTATTTATGCACACTATTACCGTAATGACACTAATATGCATGGGGCGCATTAATTTTGGCTGTAACGCCAATAATTGAATATGCCCCAATGAGTCTAGTGAGAGATAGGTGTTAGGAAGACTTGAGTGAACTACCCAGATTTTCATGGTCATTTCAAAAAGTTTAAAATTTCTCTTTCTGAGGTGTATTTTCACATTGCTTTTATTTGTTTCACTGGAAATAACTATTTATTACCTTGTTCTCTTGTTAAATTTGTATTTTTTTACTCTGGGCACATTTTGAATAAAATACTGTGCATTTATTATTCTCTTGACTATGTTTAAGCTTTAATTTAATCCGTACAATGTACTCAAATTTTATTCCTCAAATTTAAAAAATATAGGGATACCAAATATGTGTTGTTTTTTCAAAAGATTGAGTCACAATAAAGTTCGTACACAGAATAAATCGTTTTTGTGTGTTTATTTCTACTTTAATTTTTTTACCTATTTTTTTTCTCCACTATGGGGGAAAAATTATTATTAATTTCATTACAATATGTGTCAATATCCAAGAGCTCATAAATAAATATGTATAAAAGTATATTAAATATATTCTCATATTTATATTAAAAACCTATTTAGTAATTGATGCTGTAGATCTTGTGCAGTTTACACCATTAGCACACAAGCAAATACAATAATGATATGTCGCAAAAGGTACATGATCGATTTTATAGTGGGTTGGAAACCTGATACGAAAATCAATTTATTATTATTATTATTATTATTATTATTATTATTATTATTATTCCCTAGCGCCGAATACATAAGCAACAAATAGATGAGGTAATATACATAATTAGCACAAATCAGTTTGAGTAATGCTATGGGACTCACACAGAGTACAGCAAAATACATGAAAGCACATACAAGGGAGTCAGACAGTGGACAGACATGGGACAATAAGTAGAGAGGACCCTGCCTGTCAGAGCTTACATTCTAGAGGGAGGGGTGGTGAGAGACAGTGGGACTAGCTAGGAGAAAATGGAGATAAAAGGAGAAGGAAGAGGAGCTGATGGATAAGATGGTCAGGAGGTGGCAAAATAGAGGTGCTTGAAAAGGTGAGTTTTGAGTGAGCGTTTGAAGGACTGAAAGTTGAGTCGAGTGAGGCGGGGTAGGGAGTTCCAAAGAATAGGAAAAACATGGCTCAAGTCTTGAAAGCGAGCTTGGGAAGAGGTAATGAGAGGTAAGTTGAGGCGGAGGTCAGAGGCGGAGTGAAGAGGTTGGGTAGATATGTACCTCGAGACAAGGTCAGAGATGTAAGAGGGTGAAGTGTCAGTAAGGGCTTTGTAAGTGAAAGTCAGGAGCTTGAACTGAATTCTGAAATAGATGGGGAGTCAATGAAGGGATTTACACAGAGGAGTAGAGGAAGAGGAGTGACAGGAGAGAAAGATGAGCCGAGCCGCAGAATTCTGTATGGATTGAAAGTCATACAAGTGAGAGACAGGAAGGCCAGAAATGATGAGAGAATGGACCAGGATTTTGGTTGCTTCCTGAGAGAGGATGGATTTTCCTGATGTTACGGAGGAGGAAGTGACAGGTTTGGTGAGGGACTGGATATGATGGGTAAAGCTGAGGGCAGAGTCAAGGGTGACTCCAAGACAGTGGGCTTGGGTGACAGGAGAGAGAGTTAGGTTGTCAACTAAAAGGGAGATATTGGAAGAGAGACGGCAACATTGGTGGGAGAAAAGATGATGAGCTCAGATTTAGAGATGGTGAGGTTGAGGAAGCGCTGTGACATCCAGGTAGTTACAGCCGAGAGACAGCTAGATTGGGTTAGGAAGTTGGGAGAGGTCAGGGGAGGAAAGATAGATTTACATGTCATCAGCAGAGAGGTGGTTTTGGAGGCCTTGGGGGACTTCAATAGACAGATGAAGAGGGGGGAGGATAAGTTGGAAGCAGAGATGCAAAAAGAGTGGTCAGACAGATAGGAGGCAAACCAGGAGAGAGCTGTTTCACGAAGATCTAGGGAGTGAATGGTGGAGACGAGAAGTGAATGATTGATGGTGTCAAAAGCAGCAGAGAGTTTGAGAAGTACAAGAAGGGAGAAGTGGCATTTGGACTTAGCTGAGAGTAAGTCGTTTGTTACTATAGCGAGGGCAGTTTCAGTTGAGCGAAGGGCACGGATGCCAGACTGGAGAGGGTCAAGAAGAGAGTGGGAGGAGAGAAAGACAGTTAGACAACTGGAGACAAGTTGTTTGAGAATTTTACATGCAAAGGGAAGCAGAGATACGGGGCGATTGAGCTTGAGAGAGAGGATCTGTCATGGGAGGGTTTCTTGAGAATATGGGAGAAGAGAGCATGTTTGAAGGCAGAGGGAAAGATACCAGTGGAGAGAGAGTGAGGTTAAAGAGGTGAGCAGGGTGACGACAGGCATTGGGAGAGAGGGAGTGGAGGAACTTGGAGGGGACAGTGTCAAAAGGACAGGGTGTAGAAAAAAAGAAGGAATTAAGAGTGAGGATGTGAGGCAAAGTTACAGGAGTGTAGGAGCCAAGGGCGGCAGAGTGAGTGATAGAGAGGATGGTTGGGGGGTTGGGGGGAGGTGAGATATCAATCTTGTCTTTTAAGCAGGTGGCAAAGTCAAGAGCTGTGATGGACAAGGGGGGAGGAGGTGGGGGTGGACACAGTAGAGAAATAATGGTAGCAAAACGGCATTGGGTTCATTGGACAGGGAGGAGATGATGGATTTATCATGATGTCTCCAATAGGTCCTCCCTCCTTTGCCCAAATGATTCAATTTTTGGACCCTCAATAGACATAGAAATATTGAAAGGCATCTGCTGCATTTAAAAACAGGCACATTTGTGCAAAAATTAATCTATCTGTCTAATCTATCTATCTATCTATCTATCTATCTATCTATCTATCTATCTATCTATCTATCTATCTATCTATCTGTCTAATCTATCTATCTATCTATCTATCTATCTATCTATCTATCCTGACTGTCATTCGACACCTTTGAAAGTGTATCAAGTGCAGTTTGTCTAGTACAATAGAACAGCGTGCTTTTAACACAGCTTCTAATAAAAGAAATAGTACAAGAAATAAAAAAAAACCTTTTAGTCTGGGATCATGGCTTTTGATGGTTGTTATTACACTACCTCTTGATTGGAGGCTAAAGAGGATTAAATATTATATATGATGAAGTACAACACAAAGGTAAGGTGGATGCAAGTCCATTTGCCTAATGTAAAATATAAATTTCACTACTGTGCATACGTACAAATAATTATGCTTTCCTCTGTAACTAGCGTTAGTAGCATCTTGTACATAGGCTCCTTGCGCTTACAGAAGCATATCGGGGGAGACAATGAGTGTTTAAGCATGGTCAAGTACAGCATGGACGTGTTCAAGCAAATACGAATTATGTTGGGCAGCACAGTGACTTAGTGGTTAGCACTCCTGCCTCACAGCACTGGGATCATGAGTTCGATTCCCGATCATGGCCTTATCTGTGTGGAGTTTGTATGTTCTTCCTTTGTTTGCATGGGTTTCCTCCAGATGCTCCGGTTTCCTCCCACATTCCAAAAACAAGCTGGTAAGTGAATTGGCTGCTATTAAATTGCCCTTAGCCTCTCTTGGTCTGTGTGTGGGTATGTTAGGGGATTTAGATTGTAAGCTCCAATGGGGCAGGGACTGATGTGAAAGAGTTCCCTCTACAGCACTGAGGAATTATTGGAGCTATATAAATAGATGATGATGATGATGTAGACCTGAACGCAGACATGGATGTCCTTGTCAGTAAAAATATCTATTGCAGGTGCTCTAACCCAGGTGTATGATACAAGCTAATGATGGTTATGATCAGCTGAGATGTGTTCGCATATAAGTAGAATGTGCCATTCTGTTGGACGCTATTTACACCTGCGCTTTAGTTCAAATTGCATTGTAAACACGTATCATTAAACTCAATATATAGCAGTTTTTCAGTGAATTGCACAAAGTATAGTAAAACTTCTAGATTGCCTACAGATGGTATTGTTCTCAGTTTGTGGTATTCTATACATATAGGACTAATTGTCCTCTCTGACGCTGTATGCGCTGCACTGAGCACTGTAACAAGAATGGACCACTGAACGCAGCTTACGCAGTTAGCGAACCACAGATGGAGAATCATGCGATCTGCACACAGCCTTAGGTGGGTGTAGACTCTTACAAACAAAGAGCAATAATGAGCGAACTGCTGGGCTGATATGTAAAATGCAGGTTGACCAAGTTCATGTGTGCATATTATTGGCTTGATGTTGTTTATTTTATTAAATTGGTACTACGGATACATACAGAAGGCAACACTTCCCATACTGTTTTTCACATATTCTGCTTTTCCATCTTACTTATATTGTTCTATTAATTCACAGCGTAGATCATGAAGCTCATTATTAGACATAATAAAAAGTTCAATATTTACTTGTAAATGAATTTGCATGTGTCTATTTGCCCCTTCACTTAGAATCATAAATTTGTCAGGTTTATTTAAATGATTAAGCTTATGGATGGTGATAACACTATACAAATAATATGTCTTTTTCACTCAAATATGCAAATATTCTATAGCTATTTGATGACATTCTATTTCCACGGAAGAAAGCTATGTGATTATTTTGTATATATCTGTTACAGTTGGAAAGTTTGCGAGGATTACAAAGTATGATTTGCGCTATAGTGTTTGGTAAACAAACTGAAATAAAAAATCGGAAGCATGAAACCATCGCCCGTGTCCCACCAGTAAGAGTGGAAATATCTCATTCTGTCAACATGATTTTGCAGCAGAATGAAAAATGTCAAAAATGAGGATGACAAATCAGTCTAGTGAAGAAAAATGATTCTGAGACAAGAGATGTCATTTGTCATGATTGCCATTTGACTACCCCTCCCCTTGTCCTCTCGATCACTGAAATGCTACTCTGCAATTAATTTCATATTATGCCTAAGTCAAAATGTCTGCTGTGAACATTCGATTAAGTAGCAATAATTCCCTTTACCGCTTTAATTGTTCATTTATGAAATCACTGTAGTTTCTGCAGTGCAAAGTGCATTTTCTTAACTCTGGACAACAGAATGGCTTTTGTTTCATCCGACACAGCTGAGCACAGCTTTTTGAGCCACTGCATAAAAAGAGTGGTAATTAAGCCACCGTTTCAAGGTTGCATGGGCACAAGACAATTCAGCCTAATGAAGTATCGATCTGTTGTAGACGAGGTAAAACAAGTTGACATTCATTTAGAGGTAGCTATATGAATAGACCACAGTGCCACCAAAGAAATAAGAAGGAAATTAAACTGAATTTTAATCTAACAAATATAATTAACAATCTTATTTATAGCACGTTGATCCTATCAATTAAACTGCAGCTAATCTTGCATGTTTTATGCTCAGTTGAAATGGCTTTAAAATTAGCAGAAATTATATTCATAGGATGACATTAAATATAAGCATGGGCTTTAGTGATTGAAATGAAGCAGGCTCTAATTATTTGCAAGGCTGACTAAAAAGAAAATACAGGACAATAAGAAACACATTTGCACACATTAAAACTGACCAAGTGTCATACAGATAAGATGTTACATGAATGCTGAACTATAAGAAAGGATCTGTTTGAGCATAAAATCTGACCTATAAGTCATAGAATATAATGTACACAAATGTAGGTTCTCTATCATTGTGCTGCATTATAAACATGCCCTGAAATTATTCCCATTAGTTTATGAGAACATTTCCATTTACACTTTGCATAAGTAACTTGCACATTATTTTATTCACCTCTCCAGAGATCTGCAGGGCAATGCATTTATCAAACCACCAGTTGGCAGATATATCAAAATTTATATTTTAGTGCATGTCCTACTTAAAGAGCACTTGTCGCATAGCTACAACGTAGGTGGCTATTTAGTGGACTGAAGCATTATTCAAGTGAATAAAGCCTATAAAATGCTCAAGAAACCAGTGACATCATAGAAGCATAGCATTGCTTTTATTCATGACATCTGAGTCATTTCCATGAATTACTGAACACTAGTGAATTGATAGGCTACATTCTCATGGTACCACTCCTGTATATCTAGGTAATTCCCCTGTCACTCACATACACAACCACTAGGGTCCATTTTCTTAGAAGCTAATTAACCTACCAGTATGTTTTTGGACTGTGGGAAGAAACCGGGGCACCTGGCGGAAACCCACACAAACATGGTGAGAACATTCATAGTTCACACTGATAGGGTTTTGGTAAGAATCAAACTCATGACCCCAGCAATGCGAGACAGCAATGACAGCCACTGTAGGTAACACTTTTTGTGGGCAAAAAGAAATAGCTAACGAAATACCTGCTCTTGCTCTGTTTTGTAATACAGCTACAAAGACGTCCTAAACTGCCTAACATAGGTTAATATAACAAGGTAGTAGTAAGACTGGCAATGTATCTAGCAGGATTTATCCCTAATGAAAGAACACTATTTATCTTGAAATATTCAGAATTTTTTTATTATACACTCCAATTAATGCCTTATTTACTAGTTAATACGTTGTCAATTTTCTTCAAAATGCACTGCATTTACTGGACAGTTCACCTCAATACAAACTAAAGAAACACATCTAATACTAATACTAAGGCAGAGTGCCTCACTATGAGTCTGACTGACATTTAGGATCTGATTCATGTTTGTAAGTAAGTCCGTTTGCGTGCAGTATCGTGTGAAATAGCTCTGTGCATGCTCAGAAACGGACACGTCAATGAACGCAATTGCACACAATTTATGTCTGAAAAAATATGTCACAGCTGCCTGTGACTTGTAGGGCGGAACAGGAGTGGGAAGGAGAGGACAGTAACAATGAGCCAAGAGTGTGCCGATGCCGATGCGGCCGATTCAAGTCCTGGGTTTCTCTTTGTACACTTGTACACTGCAATTTTATAGTTGATAGTATGTGGGTAGGAGGTTGACTGCAAAAGAAAATTGCATGTAGAGGGTTGGACATAGTGAAAGAGAAAATTCATATTGCAATAGCTGTGATTTTAATGTAGCTTATTTAGGGTTCAGTCTGCTAAAATTCAGTGCTGATCAAGGGAGGATCAGATCAGAGGCAAACGCAGGATTTCAAGAGTGGGATTTCCAAATGTTCACATAGGGAACCCTATTTGGCAAGTACTGTGGTGGTAATTGTACCGCCACAATACTTGGGGGTAAATATATCATACCCCGGTTTTTACAACTCGCGGGAGATCTGCGTTTTCGCAGCTTAAATTTAAAGCGGCGCAGCCTTGTAAAGGGAAACTATTCTGACAAGGCGGCCCAAATTGTATTGTGGACGACCGGCCCCCTGCCCCCTGGCTCAGCCCGCCCCTGTGCATATACCCCTTCCTTCCCGTGTTCTACCCTTCAAATTGTAGACTGTTGTATGTCTGATTTGCATTCGAACTTGAATTGCACGCACTGGTGTAAAGTCCATTTCTCAACAAGTGTATGTTCCTTAATGAATCGGGCCCACTGAATGCACTCTATTACACTACATCGTTTTGTATAATCTGTCAAGACAGTACTAAGTAGTAATTAATTAACATTGGTAGGAAGACAGAACCATTGTGTACACCACTGATAAATTTAGTCCAAATAGCATTTGAACTACTCTCTAAGCATTGTCTTTCAGACAGTGTTTTTTGAGGTACATGAAGCAGTTTCTACACCAATCTGTATGTTATAGATTAGAGGTGGTAATCTCCAAAGCTCAAAATGGCAGAGGTATAGTGCAAATTTCGTTAAGGAGGTGCAGAGCTCCTCTATTTGCACAAATGTTTATGGAAGATTAGAAGTTCACACCAGCAGATATGCGTAGTTATGCAAAAAACAGGGGGCTCTGTACTTTTAATATTCTAAATGTAAATCTTAAATAATGAAAATAAATAATGTAACAAAAACAAACCTGCCTTTATATTGCATTTTATTTTATATGTTCCTTCCCTTTTTACATACCTGTCTGATTATAATCTGACACTCTGGCCCATCGATACTGTGTTGATCGCACTCACACACAGTCCTCTGTTGCTACAGGGCTCCCGTAGTCTAGGGGAGGCGCCCTGTAGCACTGTCATTATAGAAACGTGGTGCAGGCAGTCTATGCAGTCTGCGCAAAAACTACTAGATTCAGATTCAGCAGCGTCGTTCATTGATAGAATATTGTACAAGCTGTAGTACCAATATTCTATCAATGGATGACACGCCCATAACGAGAAGTATGAGATGCCGCCGACTATGTGCGTACTGCATAGGCTGCCTGCACCGCATTCACCACTGGACCACCAGGTTCGCTCCCTCCACCATATACCTGTGTGGGAGTAGATGCTGCCTCTCACTGGTTATGCATCGTTGGTGACTTCTGCCTGCTTATCTTATGCTCAGTTGCTGCTTGGCTGAATTCTGAAATGTTGGGGTCCTGTTTGGAAAAGAGATAGTTATTATTCAACTTCGGCGTGTCCAATATGAAGTATGGCATAAGCGCTCCAATACATCTAGTTTTCTGGAACAGTGTAAAAAATAAATTTCCTTTTACTGAATGAGATTATTGAAATGTGATAAATGGGTGAATAGAGTGTATTTTAAGGGGCATTCCTTTTTGTGCAGGGTAAACAGCTGTTTTCACTCTGTAAAATCACTTGCATTTTGCACTAGGTCTGAGCTGGTGGAAATTGGGTTTCTCTCATCATTTCCTCCCTTAATAAGCCAAAAATATAGCTAAAGTGAATAGTATTTTAGGAAAGCTTAATGTAAGAGTTTTTCTAAAGTGTGGTGGGGTTGATGTGATGATTACTTTTCTGCATAGATAGTAAAAAATTCTGCAGAAGCATCTATCAAAAGAGTCGGTGGTGACATTGAAGTGCGATAGGAGGGCAATCCAGGTGGCCTTGTGCAAAACCAATGCCTTTTGTGGTGCACATTCAGAGTAGTTTATAAATGAGGTTGCTAGTGTCAAAACTATTATCAAAATCTTGGATATGTATGTCAGTTAGAAATAGCTGCACTGTAGGTCAGCTCTGTGCCCTACTTCCCTTATAATCATCTTCTCACAAACAGAGCTAGACTGAGACCCTATGGTCCTCTAGGCAACTTACTGGTTTGGGTACCCTTCCAGTTGTCATAAGGAACCTGCAATGCTCACACAGCCCTAGGAGGCAGTCTAGGTAGCCTAATGGATGATCAGGCTATGGAAATATAAATGTTAAAAATGTGTGTTGTAAGTGGAAAAAGTAGTGAAAGTGTCAGCACCAAGGACAGGGTTTTTTTATATCTGAAGATCTATTGGGATACCAATTCAATTCAGCTGCTCTACCCAAAGAGTCCATCTGGTATTGCTGATGTCAGCTCTGTTCTTCCTTTGTTGCTTTCTGCAGCATATTTGCTGGTAGTACCTGCGGCCATAACTTCTGGAGACATGTAGAACAAGTGTCCTGGCTCTGTGTCCAGCAGTGAAACTGATCCCAAAATAAAATACCAAACACACAGCTACCTTGAGCTGGCTTATATACACAAGATTGTCCATGTAGCACAAAGCAAAACCCTTCTCCGGTAGAGGAAGGAGGTTCAGTTAAGTGGTGAAGGTCAGTTATGGTTGCCAGCAGCTAACTGCCTTAAGATCTCTAGATTGGCTAGTTCATTTTTCATTTCTACACCTTCCACTGTCTCAACGTATTCCAAACTTACTGTATTCCCAGTAGCTGCATAGGAATGCTAGTATGTATGTGTTTAAATAAGTTAGGAATTTTGAACATCAATTAAAATAGTTGGTGTGAGTTTATATTTCAATTATAGAAAAAACTTTTTGTTTTTTAACTGAAATTTCCCTTAAAGATTACATTTTTAGCTTAAATTATGCTTCATTTAGTTTTCGCCTGACAAATCTATAACGTCTCTAGTAAAGAAATACAAAGCCGGGCCATTAAGAATAAACTTGCCTGTAAAGTCACAGTCATGAATAATAACTGAAGGGGAGCACTTGTCAAGACTGTCGAAAAACAAATAAAAAAAATATGTGCTGCTTTGATTTAATGCATTTTTATTTGTTTTGTTCTCTTACTTTTGAATAAATCATATGCTAGTAAGGACAGTCCACAGCTATCATTGACATTAATCACAAACCTATTTCCTAATGCTGCATCAGAAAAGTTCTTTTTGACAAATTGGTCCTGTGACTTTCTGAACTACTGCATATAATCTAGTGAGTCAGAGTAAATTGTGAGGACAGAGATGCAGTGCACAAAGGAACAGTAGCAGCAGATTTGGAACATTTCTGAAAGCAAATCAAAACCAATTTAAATTTGAAAACCCACCTTCAATTGGACTGTATAATAAGAATAATATATATATGCAGATCATCGAATAGCATATTTAATCCACGATTTAAAAAAAATATTCGATAAGCTCCAATTTGTTCCTTCAAGAGCTCTATTTTGCAAACACCAAAAGCATTTCAGAAAAAGACATATGACAGAGAACTATTTGTAGGATGTAATGTATTCTTTTGTCTAACAAAAAAAAGGAAAGTATATGATTCATTCATATCGCTCTTTCGGCTCACTAAGTCTAGATTTATTGAGTTGCTATTTGAGCTAGGATAGTAAATCATAAATTAATGCTCAAGAATAGAGATGCTCAATTGTTTTAAAACGGTTTGTCAAATTGAATCTACAATTCTGGACAGAAATTCTCGAACTTTAGAAAACTAAAATTTTTGAGCCAAATTCAAGCACCAAGAACAAGTTCGACCATGTTCGACAAGGTTCGACCTTGATTGAGTTGGATCATACGTGAGCCAAACGGTTCTTACGTAATGCAGCCTGTTTGCGAAGTGGACGAACTGCTCCGTACATAATTGAAGACAAACTGTATTGAACATGTTCAAGCTTAAATGGACTAATTTTAACACTTTCTAATGTGATCTGTGAACTTCGAACAGTAATGTTTACATTTTTGACTAAAAAATGTCAAAATATTATAAGTTTGAACCTAGAACATATTAAAGGTATTTTAAAATTTTTATTGCAAATATCAAACACAAACAGTGAATCTTGATTCCAAAACAGTTTAACATTTTGGAGCATCTCAACTTGATGGGCCCAATTCATCAAGGCAGGCATACTGCGTGCAATCTGCGTTTGTTTCAGAAACGTGAAATGTAAAGCTGAAAAAGTGGGTTCAAGGAGGCATGTTGTCCCGAACATTTGTAACACCTTTAAAATATCTAAGTTCAGAATAACAAACTCATTTCTTTTTAAAAGAAACATCCACATCATCATAAATCGCTTGTCTTTTACAGGATAATCATTCTGACTTTGTAGCAACATCACATCTTCTTCAAAACTTAGAAAGTAGAGTTACAACCTTCCTTAAATAAAAATGGATTTTGCATAAACTGAATCACTAGCCTGACTCTTTTGAAATCCTTTAGCATTCTTTGAATATATTTTGCAAAATCTATATCTAAAATGCAGAATGTGTTTGATTAAAATTAGGATTTGTTGTATATTGGTTCATATTAGGAAAGTGTATGAAATCTTGATTCTTCATATGTGATATAAACATGTTGTATTTGCATATATATATATGTTTGTATATAATTAGGCAGATCATAAATTACCTGCCAATTTCCTTGAAAATTCTGATTTAAATCATTCATATGTAATGCTGTATCAGTTAAGAAATGTAAGTCGCATTACCAGTTTTCCTCTTTGATGACAGATTATATATTTAGTATTTTTTTTTTGGGCAAGAAAATCTAAGATTGGAGTTAGCAAAGCAGAAAATTGCTAATTTTTCCACAACTAAACCAATGCACAAAGAACATAGCATTATTAAAAATGTTGTTCTCCATTTCTTTCAATGACTCTACAAAATGACAATGATTCATAGCATTATGACAAATATAATTGACAATTTTAATTACTGCCTCCGGTAAACTCTTCATAGAATCGCTTCCTGTCATTTGAGTACACATAGTTTCTTGTTGTAAAATCCACTGGAATGAAGCAACATTCACTGTGTTAGCTGTTTCATAATTACGGACAGCATGGTGGCTTAGTGGTTAGCACTTCTGCCTCACAGCACTGGGGTCATGAGTTTAATTCCCGACCATGGCCTTATCTGTGTGGAGTTTGTATGTTCTTCCCATGTTTGCGTGGGTTTCCTCCCACACTCCAGAAACATACTAGTATGTTAATTGGCTATCAAACTGATCCTAGTGTGTGTGTTAGAGAATTTAGACTGCAAGCTCCATTGGGGTAGGGACTGATGTGAGAGAGTTCTCTGTACAATGCTGCGGAATTACTGCCAACTTGCTCCAAAACCCAACTCTTTTTGCTAGAAATTTAGAAACTCTTGTTGCAAATTGAGACTCATGGCACCTTCAAAGAGGGTTTGTGTCTTAGAAGTCCTCTAAACCTATGGCACACTGTACATCCAATATATGTCACAAAACTAGAAAATTTACACTTGAATGATGTAATATCTAGACATAAATATAAAGACTGGAAACAATGATGTATTTAAAGACAGATACCAGGAGAAAATAAGCCACAATCGCTGCTGGAAGGAGGCTGTGGGAACAGCCTAATAAATTGTAATAGACAAAAGATAAAAAACCAGCACTGTAGTTGGCTGAATATACTGATATACAATAACACAGTGCACAACAAATAATCACAATAAACCAATTTAATAGAACATAAAATAAAAAATACATAAATCATTATAATCAAGGCTTAAAAATCATAAATGAAATAACCATTAAGCAAAACTTCACTTGGGATGAAAGATCTATAAGATAATATATAAAATATATATAATATATAATTAAAAAAAGAAACATTCATAAGTCACTGCAATCATATTAGTTTCCTGTTGAGATCTTATTTTGAAATGTTTAGTAGTACTTCATTGGCTATCCAATGTTTTTGCACTGAATTATAACAGGAGACAATTAAGTCAAACGGAAAAAAATCAAATGATATAGCTGCTGCACTGAGAGAATATATGCACTCTGTATGGGGTGATAGAGCTGATGAACCTGAGAGGATGTCTTGGAATGAAACTGGCAGACTTACAGTTCGATGTGGGCTGTCATACAGGACTCCGTCCAGCCTCAGTAGGAGACCAGCAGGGTTCCAGTTGTTAAAACCCTGAGAACGGCTGCACATAAATAGACACAACTCCTTTGCTGATGTCACCACATATGCTCATAAAACGCAACGGTATCTCTGCAGTCTTGGGTGTAGCTGATGATATAAATTAGAAAAGTTGGCGTATGAACTCCATGTGGGTGTCCACATTCAAAATCTATTCTCCCAAGAAACAGAGAACTGATTGCATAAATTACTGACGCGTTTCTTTATCAATCTGATAATTTCATTAGAGATAGAAAGTCTAACAGAGAGTTGATGGTAAAGAGACCTGTGTATATGTCTGCTATAAATGCCTGTTCAATTAAAAATAATTTGCAACAGCTGTGGCATTTCATATTAAAATCCTATAAAATATAGTAAAAATTAAAATCAAAACAACATATTAGCGCTCACTTTGTTAATATATATCCAAAAGTCCAAAGTCACAATGAAAGTATACAAACAAAGCAAATAGATATAAATAATTACATCCAAATCTAATTGGGACAACTCTTAGTGGCGGAATTTCTATAGTTCCATCATGTCACTAATTCTATAGTTTTCTTAGTAGCAAAAATAAGAAAAACTATACTACTGGAATAGAAAACTTAATGAGATCATAATAGAAATAATAATAATAATAATAATAATATTAAATCAAAACTAATAAATAATATGTAAAAAAAACATATCATAAAGGGTTTGTGTCTTGCCCATATTACGCTTCATAAATAGGACTTTGTTTGCAGAAGCGTAATGCAAAATTTCAATGTGTACTTGTAGACAGTTGGGAGCTGCAACAGCAAGAAAGACTCCCAATCACTGGAGGAACCTGAGACCAATACTGAAGAACAGTACTGAAATTGTCACCATCTCCATACGATTCCACACCAAACCAAAGCTTGATGACTAGCTGCAGTTTCACCATCTGCTCAGAGAGTGAGCTGTACTTGCATTGCTAAAGTAATCTGTGACTGACAGTTAACTCCTTCCATACTTTCGTACTATAATTCGATATGAGAAACAACTTTAACATTTAAAAAAACAATTTTGGCAAAATTTTGTCATGATTTGCTTATCTCTTACTACAATCAACAATCTCTGAGACTGGTATTATAAATGGTATCAAGATAATAAAAGTTTATGACTGTAAGCTGTTTATTCCAGCATATTCTACCATAACTCTCCATTCATCATCATTATCATCTATTTATATAGCGCCACTACAAAGAACTCACTCACATCAGTCCCTACTCCATTGTAGCTTACAGTCTAAATTCCCTAACATGCACAGACTAGGATCAATTTTTGTTAGCAGCCAATTAACCTACTAGTTTGTTTTTGGAGTGTGGGAGGAAATGCTAATGCTTTAGCAAAGTAAATCATAACACAAAAATAACTCCATTTACTCACGACTTAGAATATTTAACATTAATCACGATTAGAGATGAACAACATTTTCACAACTGTTTGGCAAAAATATTTGCTTCATTCCGCAATTGGCCAAAAACTTCTGCATGTTTTGCTTCCAGGGTTCCCAGTCTTACCCCAAACACACCACACAGCAGAATGAATTGACCACCATCCCAACTCTATTCATAGACTATAATTTTGGCAAAATGCAAATTGGCAAATACAGTGCTGAATGGCATTCTGCAGAATGATGAAGCAAAAGCGGAACTTGAAGATTGTGTCATCATAAATTTACACCTCTGAGAAACACACTATTCTGCTGTAAAACTTGAGTTTCAATGCCACTTTGTCAATCTCTAACCACAATGGTCTCTATGTACTAATGCACAAAATGCCCTATGCTTCATTTTAGGAGCAGAGCAGCACCATATATAATAATTATGTATTGCTTATATAAAGCAGCTATTCTCAAAAACAGAGCAGAGCCTACCTCCACCATCTCAGAGATGATGGAGTATGCTGGTGCATGGAGAAAGGGAGTCAGTGGTGCATAACATCTTAGAGTAATGATTGATTTAACACAGATGTGTATGCACCCAGGGTCTATTACAATTTCTGACTTCTCTTCTGTGTACCCCCCACCACAGACAGAAGGTTGTGTAAAGCAGCTGCAGGAGGAAATTGTGGATAAAAGAGAGGAAATGCGCTGCTCTTTCCACTTTTTGCACTGAAATGCGCTGCTTTTTTCATAATTTAACACAAATATAACTATGTCTGTGGATATAATCATAAAAAGCGTATATATTTTTTTCTAAAACAATGGAAAGTCAGAAACCTGTTCTTGCAGCAACCAAATCTTGCAAGATCCAATTTCTGATAATATGAAAATAATGTATAGCCTAACTTTCTGAGTAGCGTGGGCCATGTCAAGTCAATCTGAGGTTACACTATGTAATCCAACAATATGTTTGTTGGATTACCCTGAACCCAAACTACTCATCTCTAGTCCTTAGTAAAAATCAGGAGGCTCATAACTCACCACCTCTCATGTTACCTAGTGTAAAACCGCTAGTGTAAAGTACATTTGAACATACCAATGTACTTTAATGCAATACTTTGAATTATTTACTATACTGTGTTTTTAAACCCAGTTTGTAAATTTAAAAAAGCACCTTAAACAGCTTACTCTGGGCACAGTTCTACACCATTTGCAATCCACAGCCTGGTATCCTGATCTGATAGCCAGATTTTCAAATCTTTATTGATTTACTTATTTAAAGTAGCAGATACATGGATTTTTAATGTAGACGAGGCAATAGACAGCACAGCTCATGTTACTCCAGTCCATCACTAATCTGTCCCCATTCTCGGCATGACATTGTCTCCACATGCCAATGACGTTAGATGATGTGATCAGTTTGGGGGAGGGGATGGTCCAACAACTTTATTGCAATGCACATGATACAAAAAAATTCTTGTTTAGTACATTTTATAGATATTGCTTGATGAAGACAATTCATGTTGGGCAAACTCTAGGGAAACAAATGTTACTTATTATATGTATATTCACATTTCTCTGGAAATAACAATATTGTTTTCACACTCTCGGGGGCCAGACATTTGAGTATCACTATTTGACACTGCATTAGAGAATAATGTCAAAAATAATGTTTTTTGCTTTTTATCCCATATTATATTTTATGTTAACATGTGTTCTAACACTAGGGGCGCTCTAGGAGAGCTGCCTGGGTCTTAAAGCCAGTATCTCTCATCACTGCAGAAAAATACTGATGTTGATACCACTATCATCTTCTGTGTTTGACACAGCCCCCGGGAAGTGCCTCTGATGTCACAGGACAGAGCGATCTCATAGAGATTGCTCTACCCTTGTGCTCAGGAAGTGAACTGAACGACATCCAATCATTTTCTGTATGTGAGCTGGAATCCTAAATACTTACTAATGCTTTTAATCATGGTGACTGTCTGTGATTAGCAGATTGCTCTGAAAAAACATCTAATTCCCATTTTCAGCCATTAGGAAGCAGAGGGGAGCAGAAGTAGATGTTAAATGTTATGTGTATAGCACTGAGAGCTCATTTGTTGATACATTTCAATTTGTACAATCCCCTTTACATATAACATTACTAATTATGAGTATATGTTTTTCCACTCTTACAAGCAAAATAATAAAACACAATTAGCACAAAGTAACAAGTTTATTTTTTAGCCTACATGGAGACCTTTGATGAAAACACCTTTTGCTTTCATCTAGGCTGATATGTGCATTACTTTACAAAGTATGAAATAGCATAACCAATTGCCACTTTCAAAAACATGCTTCATTTTTCTAAAATGACTGCATATATGACTTTCTTTCAGTAAAGATGAAAGGAGAGGCTAGATAGGAAATATGTACTTTACTAGTTTATTTAGAGCTGAACAAGCACTATGTTTGAAGATTGCTATGAAGCCACTTATACAATCAAAAATTTTACTTAACTGTCATGTGCAAGTCCCAGCAGCATAAAATAAAAAATAAATATTCGGAGCCATATACTATATACTATATAGCGCAGGACTTCAATTCAAAGAAAGTTTGTAATGTAATGTAATGCATATACAGCAGCATAGTGTTTTTTGTTAAGCCTCTTGCGTGATTCTTTCTGCTTTATGCTCTTTTCACGAATCCATTAAGCCACAAAAAAAAGTAAAAGAAAAAAATGTCTTTCATACTGAAAAGCAAAAATAGGAAACATTCATTATGTCTTATATTTTAAAAACCCAGCTTAAATGTATCTATAACTAGACACAGAGGAATGGGTGTACTTCACAAAATATCTAAAATTTGTTTTTTTAGGGGGTTTTAAATACTAAAGTTCAATAGAACAGCAAACAATTAAGTTGATGTTCGTTCATTATATATATATATATATATATATATATATATATATATATATATATATATATATATATGAGGATATATATGGTAAAGGGCGGCGCCTTCAGGTGTATACAGTGTATATAAACATATAAGCACAGATGTACACAAAGTAGTCCAGAGGAGTTAAAACAGAATGGTGTCTGAATAGATGCACCGCAGGTGACTCATAAATACTGTAGTGCAGGATAAAGATGATCTACGATTGATCGTGCAGATTAATAGAAGTGGTGTGCGTACCAGATATATAAAATCAAACCGCTTATCTGTATAGTAGCTCCTTAGGAATCCTGGAGTATGATCTGCAACCAATTCTCCTTAACGATGGATAAAATGTATGTTCTAAAACAACCGCGACACCAAACTTATCCGCTCATCATAAAAGGAAATATATAAGAAGCCATATGGTGTAGTATTTTATATAAACATTTTATTCAAGTATAGCATTTAGAGTGCAAACTCACAATATATATGCTTAAAATAGGCTTATCTGTAAGTGACTGGTCTGCAGTCTCGTCCCTTTAGGTGATAGAAGTCTCTCAGCAGGCTCCACACAGAAGCTCAGTGCAGGATATTCTAATGGTATGTGTCTCAGGGTGCAGCAGTATAACCAGTAGTCTTCCAGATATGGTGTAGGGGCATAACACGTTTCGTTCATTCAAAGAACTTCATCAGGAGTAGTAGAATAACTTATATGAAAGTTTGGTTCTGTTATATGCGATGCGCGGCGCCATTTTGGGCCCGCGTCATCGATGACGTCCTCGCGCATGCGCGAAACGGCATTCTAACCCGCAATGCAGCGGCTGTACATATGTATTCATTTTCTGATGATGCAATAAGATTCTTTGTGGGGACATCAATCCTGTACCCTTTAGGGGTTTACAAGGTGGAAGCTAGTTATGCGACAGGAGGTTACAGAGTGTGGGCAGTGTCCCTATAAGGGGATACAGTGGTGGCCATATTGGATAGGGGCAAACTGTGTGGAGTCTACGTTAATGTCAGAGTGACATTTAGATAATGTCATGAATGCAAATCTATATAAAAACATATAATGCCAAAAGGGACATAAATATAAAAGTATAAAATATACAATACATAAGATATTAATAACATATAGTAAAAATATATAACCAATAAAAACATATAAATAAAACATATAAACAAATAAAACCACTCATTAATACACTCCTAAAAAATTAGGTACCAATAAAAGAGTACTACATATCTCTTGAATTTAGACCAGCAGGAATCATCCAATATTAAAGTGCTTAATATATATTGTGATTATATAATTATATAATTGTGATTGTGCTTAACCACTTAATGACTATATATGCAGTGGTCGAGGTGGGGGTTAACTTTATTGTAAAACTATTAAATTCCATTCATTATATCTTCCATTCCGCCACTTCAAAATTTCCAGACCTCCACTTTTAAATGTCCACTTCGACCACTATACATATATATATATATATTATATATATATATTATATATATAATATATATATATATATGTATAGTGGTCGAAGTGGACATTTAAAAGTGGAGGTCTGGAAATTTTGAAGTGGCGGAATGGAAGATATAATGAATGGAATTTAATAGTTTTACAATAAAGTCAACCCCCACCTCGACCACTGCATATATAGTCATTAAGTGGTTAAGCACAATCACAAAACAATATACTTTTTTCATGTCTTTATTGAACACATTGATTTATAATTTGGTTTTTTTGGAAAAAAATATGTGAACATCTAATCAGTTTAAGAGGCAAATATGTCAAAATTATGGTCTTTCTTCATGACGTATGTTTGTAGAACTGAATAATAATTTCTGTTTGGCTGCTGTCTGTAAACTGGTTTAATAGTTGAGGTCATTTATAAAAGCACAACAATGAACACCTACAATACATTTCTATCTGTGCAAATATACCACTGTGTCTGCCTCAGATGTACATAGGAGCTTAAGGACACATATAGTAATAGGTATATTTTGCCCTGTTGCTCGGGGGGTGAGGGTTATCTGAAGGAGTCTCTCACATGTAGGAGGAGAGGGGGCAATTTTTACAAGCCACAACTCTAAAGTAAAAGAGATTAGATGTCACTATATATTAAACCTTCCCAGATATAAGTCTTCAAAAGTGGTTAGCTGCATCTTCGGTCTGAGAACCTTTGTAGTGCTTTAGTTTTTTGGCAATGTCTAGTCTGGAACCAAATAACACCAGAGATCTACCAGAGCCCACATATAGCTGGCAAATTTCTCTTTGAAAGGAGCCACTAGGAACCCAGACAAAAAGATAATTAATGAAAAATATAACAATTAAGAAGCACAATACATTTTTAATGCACCTATTTGTCCTCATAGATGCATGTCCATATTTTACTTTCTGAAACTTCCCTGAAAAATTACAACGCTCTATGTCGGATTACAGTTCCAACTAGGAATGTGCATGGAGAAATTAGTAAAAACTTCACTTCAAAGTCCAGCATGCTAAAATTATTTTTTTACTACTCCCTTTATTAAAATAAATTGTTCTGACTTTTCAATTTTCATTCAAAAATACTGCTTGTTCCAATTATAAAATGTTATAATTATAAAAGTAATGGGACTTTGTGCCTCTCTTTACTATGTGCGGGACACTTGTCTGTTGCAAAATCTTATTGCATAGGTATTTGTGTGTGTATATAAATATACCTGGACTATTCAGAAGCCAACCTATTGGAAGTATAGCATGACTTCCGATGACTCCTGATTACTGCACCTCAGGAGCACCAGTAACAATCAAGTACTTTTGCATAAAGAAAAAGGGGTATATTTACTAAACTGCAGGTTTCAAAAAGTGGAGATGTTGCCTATAGCAACCAATCAAATTCAAGCTGTCATTTATTTAGTACATTCTACAAAATGACATCTAGAATCTGATTGGTTGCTATAGGCAACATCTCCACTTTTTCAAACCCGCAGATTAGTAAATATGCCCCTAAGGCTCTGCAGCCACCCAAAAAGCAGTGAACACCCCTGTAAATTTTCCACTTCACCCCTTGAATGCCATTTAAATATTTCTTCCTGCAAAACAAAATCTTGTTTTTGCATTTGGATGCAATTTGAAATAAATTCATGCACCCAGCCTGCATTTTGCTATATATATAAAAATCTGCCCAGCTACTAAATATTGTACCTACCACAGATACTGCCCAGATCCATAGTACTCATAAAATTGGGCACATTTTAGCAATAAGTGCATGTCATCAGAAAATGGAAAAAATTACTTTATGGAGGCAATTTTTTTATTACACTCAACAGTGACCTTCCCTTAATTCAGTTTTCCTCCTGTAATTTGCATCTAAGGAATCATCTGTATGCAGATAATCTACTATTACTTAATTTGCTATCCCAAATCTGGTACAATTCTTGATTTTTAATATTAATTTTAATATTAATTTTATTGCTTTGACTTTTGACTCATCCTTTGATATTACATATTATTACTGTCGTTAAAAATCTTTCACTTTCTCTCTATTGACAAATTCTACTTTTTCTTTCTAAAGTGGCCACTAATATCCTCATTAATGGCCTTGACCTCTCTCATCTTGACTAATTTGTATTGCAATGTTCCACTTTAT
>NC_134406.1:235516480-235641480 GCF_038048845.1 Mixophyes fleayi | reverse complement strand
TCAAGCACACAAGTGAAGTAGTAGATGAGTACACGGTCCTTCTGTATTATTAATTTCTTAATTGATAACATTGATAACAGCCTCATAGGGGTTTAATTGGTTTATTTATAACAGGTTGCTCACCCAGAAGAGATCCCTCATTGTTCTTTTCAGATCTACTTTTGTAGCTGAAACAAAACTTAAACTTCAAAATCTGTAGCCGATTCTTAGCACGGAATTGTGGCTCCCAGGGGCTCGGCCTTGGCCTCAACCCCCCTTCCCCCTTCTTTGTGACTTCCTAACGTCCTTTGACCTTTCTCAATTATGACAGTCACCAATACACATCCCTGTGACACCACTTTCCGTTCCACCTTGAAGTACCAGTCTCAATATCTGTTTCTCACGCACAGGGTTGGTAAACTGTTTAAATGCTTATGCATTTGTTATAATCTTGATTACTGACACCTGTTGTATCATTTCTTCTTCTGAACACATAAATAAAGTTCTTTAAAAAAAAAAGCCTCATAGGGATATTATAGTGCCATTGGTTGAAACATACAGTACCAAAGCATGATAGATTAATATATATTCAATATACTACATACAGATATTCTTTGGTGATCCTAATCCACCGATGTGAATGATGTCAAGTGATAGATATTCCGATCTACTAATAAGAGGTAGTTCTATAGGGTGGTATTATCTTAAAATTGCGGTGACCTGATGCAAAAAAGCTCAAAGTTCCGGATAGTTTACAGTGTTGAGTCATGTTTCAAGACAACTTCCTTTTTTCAAAGCAATGATTCTCATTTCCACAATGATTCCATCAAGGGAATCAGTTAGGCAGTTATTTCCGTACTTAAACTCCATGATGAATGGCATTAGCATCAGTGCTTTAAAAAAGAGAAGCTGAGGCACTTCTGTTGACTTTGTTTCCATTTTTAGAGGAACATGGATAAAAGATTAGGGAATGGGAAGTGTGAAGGGGACAGTGGGTAATATTATTAAAGTCAATGCATTTTTTGATTTACAAAAATATCAAATATAGCAATTTGTTCATCCTTCCTAAATCTTTTGTTAGCCGTGTTCCAAATGATAGATTACAAATTATTTTAAGCAACCTGTATGTTCATTTCTGTTATATTTTATGAAGAGTGTGACCCACTTAATCAATTTGAAATACAGTATAATAATAATGAAAATTCTAATTAAAATAATAATTTATAAACTAGTTACATTGTCACCTAGACTAGAAGTGCATCTGGTTTAAGAGATTACATAGTTTACTTTTTTCTTTATTAATGTTAAAAATTCACAGATACATAGAAAGATAGATAGATAGACTCAATGCATATTGTATGAAAGAGCTTTGCAGTAATGTAGCAAACTTATAGCAACTAATCAGACTCTAGCTGTCATTTAGTAGAATGTGCTAAATAGATGATAACTAGAATCTGAATGATTGCTACAGGCAACATCTCCACTTTTTCAAACCCCGCAGTTTAGTAAATATACCCCTTAAGCATTAATGTCAAATTAGGGTGTAAAATTCAAATTTAATTATTGGGAGCTGTGTTTTCTTTCATATCAAAAACTTTCAGTGAATTAAGATGGCTAAAAAGGACCCCGGGAACCAAACTTTCACAGGAACTATAATCAACTGTTAATAAAGACATTTAAGAAAATGTTTTGCTTTGCTGGCAAAACCAGTCACCGCATTTTGCATAAGTGTAGATCATTTTGATTAGGAAATCCAGAAAAAACTTTGTGTTCCCAATGGAGGAAAGTGCACTGTGGTTTCAAGATGATATCTTAAAAGTTTGACTTCCATAGTTTATTTTGTGAAAGTTCCTGTAGCAATTCAGCAAAACATTGCACATATTAATACAGAATAACACAGTTGTAAGACTTTTTATTATCTTTCATTCATTCCAAAAGTTCGTGACAGTTCAAAATGTTTTCCATATTCTTAATGGGTTAAATAATATAATATAATTTGCCTAAGGATATTATTACATAAACATAAAATAAACTTAAAATGCACTTTTATGTCTTGTTCCCATGGAGATTTATCTTTTCCAAAATAGTCACGACATGCAAAAAATGTGTTTTCAAACAGTACTATATTTATTGACCACACCCATGTATATTTTATTGCAAGCATATTGCACAAATAAAGTGCACTCTCCTTTGGCCAACTTAGAGGAAATGTGACCAATACCACTGTCACGAGCCGCGGCAGTACTCACAGCCGCCGCGGCTTGCTTCTGTCTTCTTCTGGCGTCCCGGCTGTCACCTTGACGACCGGGATGTCATTTCCCCTTCCTGCCCGGTCATCACCGGGGCAACGGCCGGACGCCTCTACAGTAGCGCTGCATCCTGGCGGTGCTGGTAGCCGGGCGCATGCGCACAACAGGCAGCCTGTGGGCTGATTTAATGAGGAGGGCTGAATTTACAGGAATTAACCTGCAACTGTGTATTTCAGGCTCAAGTCCTGATTGGCCCTGCTCTGTCTAGTAATTAGCCTGCAGGAGTGTATCAACTCCTGATTGGTCTGTGTCTGTATTTAAGGCAATGAGGTCTGCTGCCTCATTGCCGGTTATAGCTTCTGTTGCCAGTCTGCTGACCTGCTCTGTGCCTTGTTCCTGTCTGTTGGACTTTCTGCTGATTACCCGTGTATGACCCTTTGCCTGGATTTGGACTTTGCTTGTGTATCTCGTGACCCTGACCTCTGGCCCATTTACCGATCTTCCTGTCTGCTCGTGACCCTTGACCTCGGCTTGTTAATTGGAATTGCTACCTGCTGCCGGCCCTTGACCTCTGCTTGGAATTCACTCCGCTTGCCTGGGTTCTCCCCAGCCGGTACACACTTCACGACCCTCTGTCAGTCTGCAGCCCAGCCTGTCCCCACCATCAGGCGCTCCAGTGAACACCTGACTGGCAGAGTAGACTCCGGGTTGTGTTGTGCCGGCTGGAGGGGTTCCTAACAACCACATACAGTAGAACAGATTATATCACTAATGGTTAAGGTATAAAGGCTACTTTGGGTTATCTGGCAGTCTGATGAGCAAACTTCCTGTGACATTCATTCCATATTTTATTTTGGTTCCAATCATTACAGTATGATAATCAACAATTCTTTACTGAAGCCTTGGTGGAAATTTACGTAAGTGCAATTTATAAAAACTGTCGCTTTTCCAGTGTTTTCTTTTACGATTTTAATCCTCCCGATTTACTAAAACCAAAGCTGCACCAAAACCATCCGAAAAGCGTCATTTAATAAAGCACTGCTTTTAAAATTGCTGCCCTGATTTTGACTATAAAAAAAGCAAAGTGTTACATTTATCAATATGAATGTAAACCCCTGGCACTGTGGGTGAGGTCCTGGGGTGCATGAGTAATGCACCTAATCACTTGCACTTCCCTGTGCCCTGGCTTGCTCTTGGGTGTAGGCATAATTGACCAGAGGGTCTCCAAACATGCAGGTCTTACAGCAACGTTTGTGTTTGTGGACACAAGTGTTGTTGCATGATGATGCAGTGCAATAGTTGGTGCAGTAAGTTTGACAAAACACCATCTCTTTATTGCAAAATAGGAACACTTTATTTACAATTCTTCTATCCAGCACATTCTTAAACGGTTCCAAAAATAAAGTAAATATGTGTGACGCCGGCGACCAGAGTGGGCCAAACATGCGTTTTGGATGCCTCCCTTGCAGGCAGAAAACTACATATCCCAGCATGCACTGCGGAGGAGAAGCTTGTGAAGGAGCAGTCACAAGAGCCAGTTGGAATTCTGAGAAGGACTCAGAAGGACGGACATCCTGGAAGAGGGAAGGAGAAGGAAGGAGAGGCGAGTGTGTGCCAGCTGGGCAAGGCTGCAGGATTAGCAGAGCAGAAAGGAGGATCAGAGCAAGCAGGGCATGAGAGACCCCCTGTATGTCAGCCAGAGCAGAGACCTTGGGGAAGTCTGAGAGTTCTGGAGGAGAGCGGAGGAGAGCCGAGAAGAGATAAAGCGTTACTTGTGATCTGTGCAGCGAGGAGCCATTTTGGAAGCAATATTGATAAGTAACCCATGTTTATTTTTTTTTTATGTGACTGGACTGAGCCACTTTTTATCAGTAATGTAGGTAACAGGTGGGGAGACGAAGAATATTATGTTCATCATCATCATTTATTTATATAGCGCCAGCAAATTCCGTAGCACTTTACAATTGGGAACAAACATTCGTAAGACAATACAGGGTAATACATACAGACAGAGAGGTAAGAGAACCCTGCTCGCAAGCTTACAATCTATAGGACAATGGGAGTTTGAAACACAAGGGCATGAGCTACATCATATTGCACACTGGACCAGCTAGAATGCAAAGGTAAAAGTATTGAGTGGGCTGTGTGTGTGGCAATGTTGGTCAGAGGGTTGCTGTTGCAATTACAGTCCCTCTTTGGTTTTGCACCACACACTTGCACTCTGCAAATTTGACTGTAACTTTTTCTCTCAAGAACACTTAAAGAAGAACTTCCTGTCTGGGCATGCTCAGTAGAGTGATGCGAATGGCTGGAGGCTGCCCCACTTCCGGTCTTCACTCGACTACAGGGGACACTACTAACAAGATTGGAGACAGAGTGTAGTGCTCTATATTAACACAAAGGTGATATGTAAGTATTTTAATTTTAGTTATAAACACTGCACAACAGAAAAACTAAGTGGCCTATAGAAAAAGGAGACTTTAATTATATCTTATTTAAACAAACGGGCATGATCATTTACTTTTATTATCAAAGAGAAAACAGTCATTTTGTTTTATTGCCAATGGATTGGTACCCACCAGCCAGGTATACCAGGAAAGGCCCTACGCTATTAAGCATTTGGCTAGCATCTCTAGGTATGGACCCCCTAGAGGACCAGACTCAATTCTAAGTAGTACGTTACTGAAGAGGAGGGAGGGGTTTTTCTTTTGCATTAATAATCTTTAAGGACCCACCAGCAAAAATTGGTTGTCCCGATTTTAACCAGAAAAAGAGATCCACTGTGCATCAAGATCTAAGTAATAATGAATCCACAGAAATAGATTCAAGTACATCAATGCCTTCCAGTAAACAAGGTTTACATATCTTATACATAAAGTAAAGGAATTCCTGATGCCTCATTTATTTTATGTGCTAAAATATAGCAAATATGGAGTAAAACAAGTAGTAGATTTAAGGGTAAAACAGGAAAGTTAAAATTAAGGAGAATGGGTGTCTAAAGCGATAGTAAGTAGTTCTGTGTGATGACAGTTTTATTTTTCCTCATGAAGTGCGTAGAATTGTATATGTCATAATTCATCATTTTGAATAACATTCAGCGATATTTTATTGATAAAGAAAAATGTTGGTGGCATTGCAAAAATGTAGATGCTATGTGACACATAAGTTTTATGGTGAGTAATTGACTCTCATTCACATGATTTACATTTATAACATTGGTCACAGAATTTTACCCTGTTTTTTTGCATGAATGCACCCATTTTTACAGTAAGTATATGGATTGCTATGTCAGTATGACAGTGATTTTAGGAGGTGGGGTGATGCATCTTTTAATGGGAAGACATGATTGAAACTTTGTGACTTGCATTAAAAAAAAAATGTATCTTTAAAATGAGACCAGAACAATATTATATTCCTCCAGGGTAAACACCTCATTGCCCCACACTCCAGTCTCAAAGGAAAACTTTTCTCCCAATCTTTTTTCCTTCTGCAACTACCAAACGCAAAGGGCTAGCTGTTCTAATCTACAAAGTACCCCTCCCTCTTTTCCATTGACCCAGAAGGGGTGGATTATCATTGTAGTGGGCCACCTAGAAGTTCTCCCAGTTACTGTAGTCTCGTGCTATTCTCCCAACACAGGGCAACCCCACTTTTTGTCTACACATTTCAAGCACATAGACAAGAATGCAAAAGGGCATAAAATATTAGGATGTGATTTTAAGAGGGTTCTGAGACCCTATTTAGACATATTCCAAGCTGTAGGTTCAATTTCAGAGGTTTGCTTCTGGCACATCTAGGAAATTTGCCTCCACTCTCATTGAACACTTTCTTGTGGACGCCTGTCGATTAGCTAATAGGGAGGTGAGAGAGCATATTTTTAATCCAGCACCCCACAGAGTCTACTCTAGGAGAGACCTTCATCTTTATTTTTTTTTGTTCTCCTCAAAGGTTCAGAGAGCAGGGGTTGATTTACCTACAATACATTTCTACTGGTGGCTAGATGATAATATGCTGCTGAATTCAGAAACATGCTCTGAAATTAATGATGCTTTAAATAAGCACTTCCTCTTTAATTACACAGACAAAGTTTTTCTCACTACAATTCCCATAAGGCAACCATCAGAGAGAAACTCTTCGGCTAGGAAATAAAGAGGCATGAGAACTTATTCGAAGTTTGCTTAGCGTCAATCCTTTTTCTCGGTTGGGACTTCCTGACCTCTTTGAAGGGTCAACGGAATGCAATCCTTTCTAAAAATGCTGCCAAGGACTCAAATAGCTGAGCCACAAATCTTATAAAAAGTGACAAAACAGACTCCTTATTGGCAAGTAGACTTAGACGATGACAGGCACGTAATATTATCCCAAAGAATTTTGATCTTTCTATAATAACCTTTGAAATACTGAATATAGGCCTGCTTCAGGACTACCAAAGACCTCCTATCATACAGGGCATTTTATCCTTGAGGGAATATATAATCCAGATAAGCTTTTCCTCATCGTATCGCTTTGTAAATGCTTTTGTCTAATAGTATAATTATGTTTTTACATCCTACACTATATAGTGGCTTCTGTTACTAGTTAGCCCTAAGCTGTATGATTTGAAATTAACCGGAGGAAAGAACAAGAAAGAAAGAATAACTCCAAGCAACACCATCAGATAAGCTATATACATATTATTTATTTGGTACGCATAATTATATACATTCTTGATATAAGTGTGTTTCACTACACTATTTTTGTTCATGATTTGGTTTTTTTCAATATTGTCAGAGATACCAGGACATTGTGAAGCACAAGACTCTAATATCACAGATTACAGAAAAGCTTCTAAAATATAGTCATAGGGTACGCACATAAGAGCCCCTTATTCAATTGATTATATTATATAGACAACACCACTCCATTTGGAGCCTTGCTAATTTTTCTGGTTTGCAGATTTATTCACATCTGACATTTTTTCAGATACTTTAAGAAAGGCAGAAACTATTATATTTAGAATTTAGATATCCTTAATGCTCCAGTCACAATTGAAGAATACTTGTCAGCTATTCATTTGGTGAAGACTGCTTATATGTCTGTTGATGATTACGGGTCTAGGTCCACTATGGTCTAACAGACACAATACACTGCAGAATATATCTAATACATACATGAAATATAATGTCACAAAAGATCGCACAGAAAAAAATTTAAATTAATGTCCCCTATTAACACTATAGCTATTAACGAGAAAACATTTTTCCTCCATAATGTACATTTAATAGGATCTTATGGCTGTCTACTGTACATAAAATTCATTGTTACAGATGCTGCTGACTGCAAACACATGTTCTAGCATGTACACACAACCGACATCACTAGTCATCACTAGTAATCTTACAGTCCACCTTCAGCTTGTGCAAGTGATACAACAGAAAAACAGTGCCCAAAGGTTGAATATAGGCTGTAGTAAGGGTCCTTTGCATTCCAAGATAAATTTAACATTGCCGCTTACACTGGCGTATGGTTCGATTCTGGGCATGTGCAGTGCGGCTTTACACAAAATACAGCACATATCGGCATTTACATTCTTTAATAAACCAGGCCCTTAGTGAGAAAAACAAATACATCCTTCAGAGGCTATCATGCAATTTCTCTCCTGAATAATTTTTTGTTAAATTCCTAGACAATAGGCTCAATATATGTCTCCTATATCAGTAAATTTAGAGATGGTAGGGTTAAAATAACTTAGTCCCTCCGTGGTTCCCAAACGGTGTGCCGCAGCGATCTCACAGGGGCGCCGAGGGCAGGTCCGATGGTAAGCAAGGCATGGGACTACTTGGTAATTAGGGGTGCCACGAAAAAATTATTAAGACCTTAAGGGTGCCTCGAACTGAGAAAGTTTGGGATCCACTGCACTATATAAATAGAGAAACCTGATTCCTGTATTAGATTATTAAAAGGTATTTGAATGCATTGGTTGGTCCTTTATGATGAGAGATCTTGAGGGTTATGGCCTGGAAGGGGTTTTTTTGGCCCATATTGTTGCCATTTATCTTAATCCTTAGAGTGTTGTGTGTAAACGCACAAGGAAAGGGACCAACCTCTCTCAAATCATATTTAGACTTAAATAATCCCTTGTATTGATGAGGGAGGGTTCTTCCAACAAGTACAAACTATAACTCTAAAAGACCAAAGTTGGAATTAGCAAAACAGACACTCCTGGTCCAATGAAATACATAAAAATATAGATTTAATTTATTATTATTAAAATCAATGAAATATCTTTGAGTTGTGACGTTATGTGCTTATTAATAGGTAATTAGCCTTTATTATCAAATCTACTGACGAAATATTAAAAACAAAGAAAAGTCGTGTAAATATATAGAAAATGTGAAAATAAAAACAGCAAAACCATTCAGTAGTAACCACCATACTGACAGCGGCTAAGTGAGAAGTTATCCAATACAATACATATAGTACATATAGGTGGATCGACCTCTTATTATTATTAATATCAGATATCTTAATATATGAGGTGCCTATTTGCATTGGTAATCTTGACACAATAATACACAAAATGTGTGTATATTACATACTCCTCAAAAATATATTCTACTGTTGTCAGTAAAATTTGGGATGTGAACCAAGTGAATGATAATGTCCTTGATGAAACTCCTATTAAAGATTCCAATCAAATCCAGATTTTATATCATCCAATTGGTGGTTTCATATATAGTTTGTATTCAGTGGATCTATTTCCATATTTATATACATGAGATACATTCACTTCCTTACATTATGGCTAATTTACATATTTGCAATGCCCTTTATTCTGTAATTAATAACAAGTCACTCACACAAACACCTATATATTGTGTGTGTAATATTCTCTAAATAGTTAATACGGAATGAGGATGGATAAAATTATCCTCTATGATGGTATATATAATGATAAAGAGCTCATTGTTTCCCTTACATAATTTGCCTATGGAGATTAAGCATCAATGATGCCGCTTTGTTGAAATAAAATGGATTGCCAACAAGATTCACATCTCGAATATAGAATTTAACCATCACCTATACTGTGTATCGCTACTTAATAATAGCAGGTTAACCAAACCTCTAGTTTCCTAATGTATTCAGAGAAATTGACCAATTTGGCCTCCTATGCAACTTCAAAATCAGCACTGACAAGGCAGAAATGCCAGGACCTCCCAGCTCCAAAAAGTTACTTGAAATATATTGTCAAGTGAGAGATGAATAAACTCAAACATCTGGGAATTTTCATTACCGCTCTCAACTACTCTCCTCTAATGGCATCTATCAAAACAGACTTATCGTTCTGGAATGAATTGTTAATTTGCTGTATTGGCCATTTCCCTTCAGTTAAAATGAACATACATCCAATTCTTTAGAAACTTTTCCAAGTACTAACCATTGTTGCTTTTCAACAGATGTTATCTACATGTATATGGTCTGAGAAAAGTACTAGAGTCAAGTGTTCAGTCTTGTCTGGGACCAATTTTAAAAAAATATTTGTTTGAAGCACAGCCTGATCAATGTATACAAGGGTTTACCCTCCCGTGGGCCATTATATACATTGGTGTATACAAATACAGTGTAGAATATCATTCCATGGAATGGTGAAGATTCTATTGCAATAACTTCGTATCTGTGTAAAACATCCTGTTCCCCCATTAAATATTTTTTGTGCTAAATTCTGCTGGAGCTTTGCTCATCTCTGGATAAATCTTTAACTTATGCAGCTGCAGAGTGTCTCAAGCCAGGGCCGGTGCTAGGGTCCATGGCGCCCTAAGCATTTTTACAAAATCGGCGCCCCCCCCCCGCGCAAAAATCGGCGCCCTCCTCCCCCCTCACCCCTCACCCCGTATTTCCTTACCTTGTCTCACCACCGCCGCCTCTCTGCTCCGTCTCCTCCCCTCCACTCACTGACACTAGTGAGTGGAGGGGAGGAGACGGAGCAGAGAGGCGGCGGTGGTGAGCAATAGCCTCTTCCCCCCCTCCCCGTGCATCTGAATGGTGACAGGTATGGTCAGCGGTCGCCGCACAGTTTTAAAGTCATTTAACATTCTGTGGCGCCCTCCAGAGCCCGGCGCCCTAGGCAAGTGCCTAACCTTGCCTAATGGGAGCACCGGGCCTGCTCAAGGCATCCCATTAGAGGGAGAATGACTTACTAGGCAATGGCCATGACATATGAGTTAAGGGATTAATCTTGTACCAAATGTACTTGACCCTCAGTGTCAAGAAAGTGTTTGGTCTAGCATGCAGTATATCACTTTAGCATATGCTTAGTGTCAGTCATGTATTTCTGGAAGAGAAGGTCAGTGTGTTGACCTCTTGTCACTGCCCCCATCAAATCTAGGACTCTGGTACTATGGCAGAGCCTTTGAAAGTATCCCAAGAAATCCTATTTCTGGTGAACCCTGCAAACTTTTCAGAAAGAAAGAGTAAGACCATTCTGTTTCTGTTACCACCTGGTGTCCCATGCAATGTTGATTATGCTGGACATAATTTGATCATGCTAGAGTTCAGTAAAATAATTTAAGAAACTCGAAAGAGAGCGGCTCCATTCATTTATATCACTACACCAAAATCAAGATCAGAAACTCAAGAGTGTATAGTATAAGTATTATAGGGTGAAATGACAATACCCAAAAAGTCCATGGACTACACAGAAATATTTTCTGCCTAGCTTTCTTTAGCTAAAATTGCATTTACTGTAGTATGATGTCGGACGGTCATGATCATTTTGATGTTGCTCTGAATAGTTCCTTATTATTTTAACATACTCTGGTTCTTTTTGTTTATTATATTCATAACCATTTGGCTCTACTTTCTTGAACGCTAGCTATCTAAGTCCAGGAAATGGCTTTAGTTCAATAAAAATGTTTCTTAACTGCCAGATCGCTCTAAAGAAAAATATTTAATCGTAACACAATTAGTTGGAGTTTGCTTTCCTAAAGGTTTTACATGCTACAGCACCACTAATAATAGTATTATTTCCAAATATATTGTATTCATCATTTATTTTACAAATTTGAAATTCCAAACCTACTCTTGGAACTTGAGTAAACTGGTTAATATTAGTTTGAGAAGTAGTAAAATATGCAGGGGCAGCCTGGGCAGGGGGGCATCTGCCCCCCCCGGGTCGGTCCAATAGTGGGCTACCTTGGGCCAGGTCACTGGGCCACCTGCATTGTTTTCCTTTCAAATGTTCCTAATAGGCTGAGTTGAGTCTTGCCCCCCAGGCTAAAATTTGCCAGCCCTCCCCTGTGTACATGTTAGAGATTAGCCAAATGTTTAAATCTGTTCCATGGAATATCTACTTCAGCCTTCATTTGGCTGCAGAATTTCACACGTTTCTGCAGAGGAATTTGACCTTAAGTGTTCTGTGCATAATTCACCATATCATATTCTTTCGGTATAAAATTCCTAGTCCTAACTAATCCATAGACACAAATGACATTCGAAATGTGGAAAATACAGATACAATGTGGAATGCCATTTCATAGAATAGTGAAGCAAATGCATAATATGAAGATTATATTGCTGGAACTTCACACTTTTGGAAAAGGAGATGTTATGCCACCAAATTCGATTTGTGCAAAGTTTTGCTACATCTTCACTAATTTCTAATACTTGTTGATAGCTACTGATGTAAAATCAAAAAAGCATGTAAAATTATTTGGGGTTCATTTAGAACTTGATGTTAAAAGGGAAATTTTCTTGTCTAATTTATGGCTATCTGGTACATAGATTTCATACCCTTAATGTGTGGCCAATTTGCCAGCTTGAACAAAAAATGTTGTGACTTGTGAACCACTATCTCTTGACTCTAATTTAGAGGCAGCACATGACATAGTGCGGTCCCCCATGTGAATGAAACCAGAGGCAGACAGAATAGTCTGCCTCTGAAATCTACAGAGCTGGATGGAAAACGTAAGTGTGTATGTGGGGGGAGGGGGGCAATTACTGCAATAATGGTGGAGTCTGTGTATTAATTTAATGGTGAGGCTGGGTGCAATTTTTTCAATAGTGAGTGGGAAATATTAATTTATTGATGGGGACAATTTATTTGAGTGGGGTCATGATAATATTTAAATAATGCTGGTGTAGTTTGGGGGCTATTAATTGAACGTCCGGCTGAGTTTTGGTGAGAAGGACGGCTGTTTATTAAATGTGACGATAACTTATTTAATGTTGGGTCAGTTTGGGGGGGAATTGGTTTAATTATTTAATGTGAATAGTTATTTAATATAGCTTTGGGGGTCCCATAGATTGTAAGCTTGCGAGCAGCGCCTTTTCACCTTTGTCTGTTTTACCCAGTTTATTAGTTGATTATGTTTGTCCCCAATTGTAAAGCGCTACAGAAAATGTTAGCGCTATATAAATAAATGATGATGATGATGATGATGATGATGATGAAATGGGTGTATTATTAAATGTGAGTACTAGCAATTTAATGTCAGGATATGTTGGGGAAAAAAAGGTTTATTTATTAATTCTGATTGCTTTTCATTCCAAATTGGGGCTGCTAGGTGGGAAATATATCTATTAAATGTGATTGCTATTAATTTAATGTTGGGGCTGGTTTCAGTTGGGCAGACTTAATTATTAAATCTGGGTGCTAGTGTTAACGTTGTGGGGGAAAGAGGCCAAGATTGATCACTCATTGCTAGATTTAACATATTTCATGTACATACCCATTTTTTCAAACAGGACCCCCAACATTCCAGGATCCAGACAAGCAACAACTGAGCTTATGACACGAGCAGTAGCAGGTAATCAAAGACTCACGAACAAGGAGGATCAAGCAGCACAGTCTGTCAACTGACCTGATTCACCAGAATTGGGGCAGTCCCAATTTTGTGTGACTGTCCTGCTCAGTCAGAACTTTGTCCCAACTGTACTGCTCATTAAGGGCAAGCTGCATCTACTACTGTTAAAGGCTAACAGCTCGCCCTTAATAAGCAGTACAGTGTGAAGCAGAAAATACATCCCAACTATCCTTGCAGTTGGGACTCACACAAAATTAGGACTGTCCCACCTAAATCAGGACAGTTGACTACCACTGAATGTGTATTTAAAGGGGATGAAAAGATTTGCACTCCCTAGCACTGTCTCAAATGATAGCCACGTCCCTTACATGTATTCTGACGGTGTGAAATTCTCCTCTTGAAATGCTCCGTTTGTCCTTGAAGTGGATATCCATGGTCAGGGAAAGTAGCAAGACAAAATAATAAGTAAAATCAATTCCAGGTCTAGAACTGTAGAAAAAAAACCTGTAGAATATCAAACTCATGAACCAATTCCGGTTTATAAAAGGCCCAGAGAGGAAGAAGATGGCTTCCAGGAGAATGTTGTGTCACCCAGCTCAATTTGAAGCAGATACACTTGCTGTACTGACCACTATGGTTAGGAGGCCTATCTAATAAGTAAGATCTTAACAACTATTTCCTGTCACTGTGCTCAGATGTTGTACTTCAGGTAGTGCCAGAGTGGATGCAGAATCCAGAGTGTAGATACAAAGAGATGTGGCTTAGCACAGCAAACAGTAAGCAAAAGGAATCAGCCCATAGAGTAACAACTTTAAGGTATTAGCTAACTGGGTAAGGTCATTTATTTTAAATTTCATATTTCTGGCATTTGTAGTTTAAAATAATTTATTTTGTTTGTTTGTGCTGTATAGTAAATATAGTGGTTACTGTGCCCTCAACAAACAGAAGACAAGATGGCCCTGCTAACTAGCGCTTTAAAATAAATTATTCAAAACAAGACATTTTTCCATGTGCAAACTCTAAGAAGCTTCAAGTTTTCCCTATCTCCAGATCTTTTAGTTTATTTTGTGTGCACAGGAATACATCTAATTTTAATGATTTTGCACTGCAATTTGCTCTTGGATCAGTCTTGTGGCCAATTTTGTAATGATTTTAATTTTTAAATGTTGTGATGAATGACCATGACCATTAAGGGCCCCTGTCCATTATACTGAAACTACTGCAGTGGCAAAGTTACCAGCCAAGGAGTCCCAATCTTGATAGCTCCACAGCCAAAGGGAGTCAGGTAGAGCCCCAGTGCAAAGCTAGTGGCCAAAGGAAGGAGCAGCAAACTGATTTTTGCCCCTCCCTTTCAATTGAGGAATAAGTCCTGTACTGGCTAATTTGGGACTGATTTTCACTATAGCAGAGGGACTCCATATTAATGGTCACTTTCTTATAGTGAAACCACACCCAGCATATCTAGCGTTAGTGCTGGTTTTGAATACTGTGGGGTAAGCATGGCAGCCTCCCCACACTATTTTTTTTTTTTTAAAACTTATGTTTGACTTGACCAGAAACGGCAATTTCAAGAACCTCTATAGACAAGATATGTCAGACAACACTGATAGTCAGATATTAGGGTTACTTATTAAAATTGATCAAAAGGTGCAAATATGTAGTAACCTGTATCAACCAATTAGCTTTTAGCTGTCTGGTGTGAGACAATGAGCGCAAATTGGTTGCTATAGTTTCAGTGTGCATTTCCACCATTAAGAAATATAAGTCTGTTACCTTAACTGACATTTTTAAACAGATAGATCAATCCATCAATCCTCTTTTTCCTGGTTTAGCCTACCTTTATACCTTTACAAATAACCTTGACAATATAACTGGAGGCTCGGAACTAGATTTTCATGAAAGTCGCTCTAAGTCTGGCACCAGAATTCTAGGAGGCAAGATAGGGTGCACATTTAAGGGTTCAAGTTTGCACCACAATGCCCAGAAAAAGGCATTAAAACTTATAGTATTTTAGTATCACATCCCTAAAAATAACACTTTTTGAATTTTTAAGCACTATTCATTTAGATAATTTTAAGTTCAGCTTTTGAAGAAGTATAAACTGATATACAATTTTGTACTATTACATGAGATATAATAAAGTAAGATGAGGATTTGTTTTCTAAGTTTTGATACAATTAGTGAACTTAGATTGTTTCATTTATTTTCTCCAATTTGGCTCTAAAACGCTATTGGAAAACGACAAGCGATTTAGTACTATATATATATAAAATTACAGTTGTGATACCAGTTCCTACTAAATACTTGATTGTCGTAGACTATGTAATGCTGTTATTCCTTAGTCTTACAACACTGAGCTATATAGGATCTTATAGCAATATACCAATGTCTTCTTTGTGTGTGTATCCACCTTAAGTCAATATGTGGCTTTTGTTCAACATTCCTTGAAGTTTCAAGTAACTAAGAAGTTTTGTGTTTTCATTTCATGCTCTGGAATGCTGACTAAGAACCACATACAATTGTTTTAAGGGGCCAAAATAATCTGCATTTTAAAAATGTGAGTTTTAGAACTATTTTTCTTCTCAGATTTAATGAATGGAAAAATGATTAACCACATCACTGGTAATGGAAACATGCCAGATTTAAATGAGTTGCAGATATCTCCAAAACTGAGTAAGTTAAAATGGCAAGTAAGACAAAAACAGTGTCGAATTTAAGTACACTTATGATCATTGGGGAAAGTGTGGGTTGGCATTTACTGCTGTTCCAAAACTGTTGGAGTTTGGGGCTGGTGCCCACCAATGTCAAAATTTGTTTCAGTGCATACAACAGCACATGTGAGAGCTTTTTCAATCGAAGAAGTAGGTGGAATCACTGCAGTCGAGCAATTTAAACAAAAGAAAACATAATTATATCATAATCAAGGATAATTAGATGGATAAGGATATAAAGATGATACGACTGTTGGAAAATAAATACAGAATCTAGTAACTGTATGAAACGGAGTTTACTGCAGGGTAGAGTAAAAAGAGATCGGATTATGACAAGGAATATTGGATAGACTTGGGAGGCCATTTAAAGTACACCTACCCATACCAGATAAAGGGGTAAATGTATCAAGCTGAGAGTTTTCCGACGGGTTTGAAAAGTGGAGATGTTGCTTATAGCAACCAATCAGATTCTAGCTGTCATTTTGTAGAATGTATTTAATAAATGATAGCTAGAATCTGATTGGTTTTTCAAACCCGCCGGAAAACTCTCAGCTTGATACATTTACCCCAAGCTGTCTTCTTACATTACTAGAATGTCTACTGAATCTGTGACCTCAACCTCATTCGCTTCATTGGCATGAGATACCGGCATACAAGAGGAATTGGGTGAAAACGTAAATAAATAATACAATACTTTAAATATGTAGGCTCACATAAGGTTATTAGAGCATAATCTAAAGTACAACATGCTAGATTGTGTCCCATTGGCAGGATTTACAGAAAGAGGTCATAGGTAAAACTAGAGATGCTCACTGACCCCCGTGTTTTGGTTTTGGATCTGGATTACCATCGTGTTTTGGTTTTGGTTTTGTTTGGTTTTGTTTTGCTATTTTTGAAAAAAATACAATTTTTTTGGTCTAAAATAACCTAATTTAGTGCTCCACCAGTTTCTTGGATAAGTGAGGTAATTCTAAAGCTAATAAATTATGTAAAAAACAGTTTAATCCCTGCTAGGCCATCCTTAATTCTAACACTTGCCTGCAAATTATACAGACAATCCTGGTTGTCTTCCTCCTCCATCTTTGACTATTGGCAATGTAGTCATCGTCTTTGGGTATATATTACACCCTCCACTTGTAGTTAAATAGGAAAAAAAACAGCCTACATTGACTGTACGTTAAGTAGAAATGACCAAAGGCAGTTTGGTGTCAATCTCTATAGCCCCCCCCCCCTCCACTTGTAGTTAAATAGAAAAAAAGCAGCCTGCATAGACCGAACAATATAACAAATAAATGGACCAAGGTAGTTTGGTGGCTGTTTATGCCCCCCCCCCCTCCACTTGTAGTTAAATAGAAAAAAAGCAGCCTGCATAGACTGTAGAATTAGAATATTAAAAGAAATGGACAAAGGCAGTTTGGTATCTGTCTGCATCAGACCCCCTCTCCACTAGGAATAAAATAGAAAACTATTCAGCCATTATAGACTATAGAATATAAATAGAAATTGAGAAAGGCAATTTGGTATCTGTCTGCATCATAACCATCAACATCATCATTAGCGCCCTCGCCGCCTACACAAATCTCCCCCTCATCCTTTTCTAATTCCAAAGTGGCATCCTCAATTTGTGTATCACTGGCTACACTCTGGCTGTTCAGGCACACATCAGCAGAACTGCTGAAAGGGCCCTTCTTTATGGGTACACTAACAGAATGCTCACGATTACACATACCACTGGTGGAGGGACTCTTCACAGGGATTGGTGTCATTTCTGATTCTGAGCATACATTATCCTCTAAAGCCTTACTGTTTTCTTGCAGCTCGCCTTTCACGCGTAACAGTAGTTGTGCATCACTTTTAGACTCCAAATTACTTTGTCTTGCTTGGTCACGAGTGACTGTACAAGAAGAAGGCTCAGTAACATTTTTTGTTCTGCCACTAATAGAGAAAGGCGAAGGCCTCATTCTTTCTTTGCCACTGCGTGTGTAGAATGGCATGTTGGCAATTTTATTTTTATAGGCACTTTACTGTGTTGAAGGGAAAAAGAAGTGTAACTGAGGAAAAGTTAATATTTTTTGGGTGTGTGTTTTTTCCCCTGATTTAAAAAGACTATGTACTTTTACATAGGCTTTACCAGATGACGTACTGGGAACACTACCATCAGGACTGGTGCCAGCACCTGCTTGCTGATTCTGCTCATATGTGGACTGCTTTGAATCCATTGTAATGAGCCCAAAGCACTTGTAGTGCAAAAAATTGGATAAATACTGATGCTAAATATGACTTTTGACAGCCAGAAAAATTATTGTTTCACACTGGGGAATATGGGACACCCCAAAGCAGTTGTAGTGCAAAATATTGAAAAAAAAACTCCTCTATCCTTCTCTCCTCCTGCTCTAACAATTGCTAATAGAATTGGTAATAATTATAGAATTGAATAGAATTTAAATAATAATACAAAGAATAAGGTGTACAATTATTGCTCTGTCCCTGCTCTAATACAGCCTGTGACCTAACCCTGCTCTTTCTCTCTGTCAAATGGCAATGGATTGCTGTGGAGGCTGGTATTTTCTGCTTTTCAAATATCGTGAAAACCGAGCTCCGAGATCCGACTACGTCACAATGACGTTTTGCCTCGATTTCGATTCCGAATGGGCGGGAGAGTACCGAGCCTGCTCGGCTCGGTACTTGGATAGGCAAAGTTCCGGTGGGTTCGGATCTCGGGGAACCGAGCCCGCCCATCTCTAGGTAAAACCCACTCTATGCAGTTCACTTGGTACTGGACAGTGCAGCACTTTTGAGCAGTAAATTTGTGAATACTCTGTCATGGTGTCACATGGCTGCTCTTGCATTGCTTACACCTTTTTCTTATGCCACAACACGGGTTTCACTAATTTGCTTTGATACACTCCAAATCACCACTTATCTCTGAGATTGCCCATTCTGACATCTACAATCACTATGGGGGCAGTAGGCACAGAAAGTGAAAGCTTTGGAAGGGGGGTGCTTAAAAATTGAAATTTAGATATTTTTTTTAATGTGTGGTGCTATATATAAAGTCTCAATAAAAGTTTATATGCATATGCTCAATGCACACACTCCATACACTCATACATGCACCTATTCATGCATACACTGGGCAAGCTATATATATATATATATATATATATACACACACATATATATATATAGACAAGTTAACCCGTGCATGACACTCATGCATTCTAGTCAAATCAAGCTACTTAAGGTGTTAAAAAGGTTCTTGTCATGCATTTGGGCCTAGTCCAGGCCTCCTCAGGGGAAGAGCGTTACTTCCCGATGCAAGCACCCTTTTTTAACGTGGTTTTGTCCTCATCATTTTTCTCCATCACCTCATCCTTCATCTTCATCGCCACATCCTTCATCAAGCTACTTAAGGTGTTAAAAACTCCCCACTGTCACCCCCGGCAACCACCAACCACTCCCAACTGTCACTTCTCCTTCAAGAAATATATAGGTCAGTCTATAACTCTGCCCAGCAGGTGGCGGTGCAGCTTGTTGGGTTTTTTTTCACACACGCCACTAGGCATTTATATAGTATATATATATATATATAGTATATATATATATATATATATATATATATATATAGTCACAAGATTGTATTGTTAACATCCCTTCTGGGGTAGATGGTTGCACTTCATGCTCCACGTAAATTACACAAGTCCAGTGCGTCAGGTTCAATGGCCTCGGCTAGTTTTATTCACCAGCTTTTAAACAAGACTTAAACAAAATCCTCTCCAACTGGCTACTAACTATTACAAAGGTATTCCCTCTATAGAGTGGGAGGCCTAGAGTCCCTCACTTAAGCCAAACAATGTGACTTATAGATCAAAGTTGCAGTTTCTCTCTGGAGTCATCTGACCTCCTCCCTAGACCGTGAGAGACAGAGTGTTCAGACCTGCAGCCTTTTAGAGGTAGTACACAGGTGCAACTCTTAGTTTGTCTGCTCTGAAACCTACTCTTGTAAGCTTTTCCCACTCACCTAAACAATCTCTCTGGTGTTTTAAAACACAAATGACAGGAATCTAGGGGCTAGATTTACTAAGCATCAAGTTTGGTTTTTAGTAAAGAAGGATCCTACCTCTGTCTCAGCGCCAAGACCGAGGTAGGAACCTTCTTTATGTGGACACTTTGAACTGCAAGTATTTTGCTATTATCCACCTCCTATTGACTATATTACATTATTGGAGTTACATGTTCCTAAAGAAAACTATCGGGCATTCATCTCGGCTCACGGATACTATTTTCTATGCCTCGGACATTTGATCCATTTCACGGTCTGAGAAACACTATCTGGGTTTAACGCCATGATTGGGTATCCCTTGTTACATTTAACCCCTTGGTTGCCTCATATTCGCGCTGTGACATTTGTTTTGTTTAGCTCTATTTTAGGGGAATGACACTACCCCCAGACTAGCTGCGTTTTGGGGACATCCTATTGAGGTTTGATCATTTTTATATTTTTAGCGCCAGGTATTTAGTGTATAAATAATTATATCCACCAATAATAATCAAATATTATTATATATTCACATTTTCCCCATAAAATAATGTTTTAATAGTGTTCCCTTAAAAAAATTAAATAAATAGAAATTCAAATCTGGAGTATGGATGACTACATCATCAAGGTACACTGCAGCATATAGTCTATGGAGCTTTAGTATCATATTCATAATTCGCTGAAACGTGGCAGGTGCCCTATGTAGCCCCAATGGTAACCTCTGGAAGAGACCCTCCGGGCAGAAAAAGCTGTCTTCTCTTTGGCTCTGCCTGTCAACAGTACCCGCCAGTCACTTTTGGTTAGGTCTAGAGTGGTAAAATATTGTGCTGTACCCACAATTTTAATAAGCTCATCCAACTGAGGCATTGGGTATGCATCAAGCTAAGACTCCTTATTCAGTTTACGAAAGTCATTGCAAAAGCGTAAACTCCCATCAGGCTTTGGAATGAGCACAATAGGACTTACATCCAATTCTAAAAAAAATGTAATCTCTTTAGACACTAACTCCTTTTGAGTCTTCGGTATTCTGTTGGGTTTTAGGTTAATCTTAATCCCTGGTTCAGTGACTATATCATGTATAATAATTGTTGATTTTCCCGATACATCCAAAAGTAAGTTTCTGTCTCTTATGAGAAACTCTTTAGCCTCACGCTGTTGGGCAGTTGAGAGGGTGTCAGCTACTACTACTTCTGTAACCAGAGATATAGCGGCTGCTGGGGAAACCAAGGTCACTTGGTTCGCATCATTTTTTGATCAGAGCTGCAGCCTTTTACAGGCACAATACAGGTGAAACTCCTAATTAGTCTGCTGTGGGAAGTTTACCCACACACCGAAACAATCTCCATTGTGTATTAAAATACAAATGACAGGAACCCAGGACGTATATACTGTACACGCCATTCACTTCTTTCCCAGCGCTTCTGTATCTACACACACACACACACACATATATATATATATATATATATATATATATATATATATATATATATGCACATACATATATATTCATAGGTGTTTTTACGTAAGGTAGCTTTCATTTAGGCCCTAGGTAATATTATATCACATAGCAATATTACAGTATCTAAGTTTCTATGTTTCTTATTGTGATTAGTATGTCTTTAGTATCTAAAGTGTGCCCCTGCATTTATATCCTGTATTATCATCATCACCATTTATTTATATAGCGCCACTGATTCCGCAGTGCTGTACAGAGAACTCATTCACATCAGTCCCTGCCTCATTGGAGCTTACAGTCTAAATTCTGTAACATACACACAAACAGACAGACAGACTAGGGTCAATTTTGATAGCAGCCAATTAACCTACTAGTATGTTTTTGGAGTGTGGAAGGAATCCGGAGCACCCGGAGGAAACCCATGCAAACACGGGGAGAACATACAAACTCCACACAGATAAGGCCATGGTCAGGAATTGAACTCATGACCCCAGCGCTGTGAGGCAGAAGTGCTAACCACTTAGCCACCGTGCAGCCCCATGTAAATTTAGTGTTAAGGGCAGAATAGCTTGAGATTTCAACTGATAGAATCGCTTTGTGAGATGTTCACCTTTAGCAGCCCCCTTTCTGAGGAACTTGCTAAGTTCCACAGTACTTGGTTGCCCCCAGGATTTAGGCTTGGGTAGTAGCACCTGCCCTGGTAGAGAGGATAGAACACATTTGGAGGTAATGAGCAACTAGGATATATTAGCAGAACTCTGAGCCAGACAGGCAAGGGTTAATATGGAGTAGTCTGACACTTGTCTGAAGTGGACAGCACATGGCAGCAGGTAGTGAGCAACCAGACTGTAAATAGCAGAACTCTGATACAGACAGGCAAAGGTTAATGTGGAGTGGTCTGGCACTTATCTGATGGAGTGGACAGCTCACAGTAACAGGTAGTGTGCAACCAGAATGTATTTGGCAGAACTCAGAGTCAGATATGCTGGTATCAGGAGTAGAGAAAACAGTGGAATCAAAATAAAAAACTTTATTAATATATTTCAAAAATACCAAAGTGAAATATTTAAAAATGGTTGGAATAGTTATGAACCTGACTTATAATCAGTTAAAAGGTAAATATTGTATAATAACTATCTGTATAGTAGGATAATATTATCCTATTAGCTCGTCCAACATCACTTTACTAGTTATCTACCCTCAGATTCTTTAACGGGGACTAGTGATTTCTTATATACGCTACACTGTATTATATTATTGAGCTTACAGTGATCGCTTTTTACTTGAGCAGTACATTCCACTAGTAGTAAACTGATAGGTTCTTCAACCATCTTACCTTCTACTATACAGATAGTTATTATAATTTTTAACTATTAGATATTATAATATTTATCTAAGTCTCAGTATATTAACTCAGTAAACGGGTTCCTTCCTGTCTCCCGTGAGTAGATTAATCATCAGGGAATAAGTACAGGTTCTCCTATATATTTCACAGTATTGTTTGTTAATATACTAAATGGAACTTACTCTATCAGCAACAACGGTATAAAGTAATGAACAGTAAGCCAGTGTGGTAGTTTTCTACCTTTTAACTGATTATTAGTTAGGTTCATAACTATCCCAACCATTTTTTAATATTTCGCTTTGGTATTTTTAAAATATATTAATAAAGTTTTTTATTTTAATTTACATTTCAAGAACACTATAAATAAGCATCTGTTTAAAAGAGTGCCCTTTCAATACTAATTTCTCTTTCTGCATACAATGTTGATATATTAGTATAGGAGCACCTCCCCTGAATTACTAACTAATATTCATAGTAATCAATATGTAAGGGGTTTCAGCTTCGTGAGGTGTATAATCCAATTTCTTAAAACAGTGTAATCCTTTAAACAAGGCAGGAGTCAGGGCAGATAGAGATATGAGAGCAAATCCATTAAACAAAGGCAGGAGTCAGGAGTGGAGAACAGCAATTCCTATAAACAATCTAGGTCAAACACTGATAGCAGCACACACCAGGCTGCATTGCACACTAGGTTAAACAGATACACCAGCATTGGTATGCTGCAGGAAGAGGATTATAAAGGCAGCAGCACCAATCAGAACTGCAGGATGATTAGCTGCATGAGTGTGATAGGCAGTGCCGTAACTAGATATTTTAGTGCCCTGGGCGAGACAGGGCACCGGTGCCCCCATCTAAGTGGGAGTGACATTTGCTGAGTGGGTGTGGTCAACCTAATGTGGGGGTGTGGCTAGCACTTTACTGACAGAATTCTGTTACACATATTTGCAAATGCATGAATATATATATATATATATATATATATATATATATATATATATATATATATATTTTTTTATTTTTTTTTGTTTATAATCTATTAATATTAATTTACTCCCGTGTTTGCTACTATAGCAGCCTCCACTCTTTTGGGAAGGCATTCCACTAAAGTTTGGAACATGGCTGCAGGAATTCAGCCACAAGATCATTAGTGAGATTGGGGTACTGATGTTGGGCACTAAGGCCTTATTTGGAGTCGGCATTCCAATACATCCCAAAGGTGATCGATGGGCTTAAGGTCAGGGCTCTGTGCAGGCCAGCCAAGCTCTTCCACTAAAAAATAGCAGCAACCTGCACTCCAATTACTGGAAATGATACAAGAGCTGCAGGATTGGCAAGGTCTCCCTCCTTGATAGCAATACATAGCAGATAAAAAAATCATGCACTCATTCTTTCTTTCTGTCAAATACTGATAGGGAAATAATTCAATAGATAAGAAGCATATTAAATCTGATATATTTTCATGTACACTACTAATGTAGGAACACATTTAATAAACAAATGATAGTTATGTGCAAAAAAAAAAATATATCAACCTACTTGAAATCTAAAAAAGTTCAATCATAGGTATGGTTCTTTCTTCTCTTTGAAACTTGATACATAATCATTTGGTGCAAAGTCGTTGAAACTTTAAAATAAATCCTGATTTTCAGACCTTGGGGGAAGTTGAGTCTAGAGTTGCTCCAACCTCATGTGAAACGGGTGAGTGGATAACCTACTATCTACTGTGACTTGGCACAGGCTGAGATTCAGCTCACTAACTTAGATGTTGGCTAAAAAACGAAGAAGCATAGGTATCCTTTCTCAATATTTATTAATAAAAGCATACATATAAAAGCTCATAGATATAGCAAACAAATAGCCCTGGAACAATAAATTGTTAATTTTTCCCAGCCCCTTTCCCACTTTTTCATTCCCTTCAGTAGTTTACTTACCACAGAGTTATTAGAAATACCTCGGCGCTGTAAACATAAGTAAAATAGGCAAGTTTATTTGTTAACAACAAAAGATGATAGTGCTGGCCAGAACAGTGAAACAGAAGTCCAATAAGTTCAGCACAGTGAACACAATGATAACATATAAATCACAGTGGTACAATCTCAAATATAAGCATGCTTCACGAGTTGCAGGTAATAAAACAATAGTCCCCCTGCAATAAAACAATGGCTGGTTCAAGCAGCTGGGTAAAATGAGGGTTTGAATCTTGTCCATCCATTATAAACCCTGTGTATTAATGAAGGATATCTCCAGTCATAAACGTAGCGGATTCTACCACAGTTAGTAGATAGAATGTCAATACTTGTCCGCTTCAGCGGGCAGTGCAGAGATTGAAAACTTCAAAGAATGACAGAAATTAAAAGGTCTTTGAACTTACAGTCGCGGAGGGACGGTAATCTTCCAATGCTTCTTATACATCTACTTCCCAGAGTGTCTCTTCGCTTCTCCATGCTGGCACCTGTCGGCTCTTCTGCAGTGAAAGCAGCGTGACGTGATTAGGTCATGTGACCACGTCAGCTGCAGGGATCCGGCGCCGCTAGCCTCTATGGTTGTGGCTGTTTTCTGGGACCCGTAAAGGTGCTGTGTGCAAACGCGCACACAGCACCTATCATCTTCAGGAAAAGACTTCCTTCTTGGGGTATATTGCGGGGGGCGGGTGGCCATTGCGCCCGCTTAGCTTTGCGCCCGGGGCGGTCGCCCCGCCCGCACCACCCTCGTTACGGCTCTGGTGATAGGTGATTGCACACCTGAGGCTGCCTGACTGAGAGCTGAATGAAGCTTGTAACTATTTGCATAGCAACCAGCTGAATCAGTGAACTGGAGGAATGATCCTACACTTAGTAGTAGCAGTAATTGCACAGGTGATATATCAAACAAACTGGAGAGCTCCTATTTCTTAACAGTTAGTTCCTTTGACAAAATTTAGGTGTGTGGACTAAATTCACCCTTTTTTATTTTATAGTTATATTAATATTTTTAATGGGAAAATGTAACCTCTACCCTTAAATGCAATGGCAAACAAGAGCCACAAATTTCAAACTGCAAAATTGAACCATCATATATCAAAGATTCCAACTTGAGCACTTTTTAAACATTTAAATGAGTGAAATTCTATCAGATTTTGAACTGGTTTGAAATTTTCAACCATCTTCACTCATCATAATTACTGCTTGATACCAGAACATCACAAGCAGTTTCTGAAAGTAGATTGTCAAATGTAATTTAATTTTGTGTCCAGAATCTATAAACACAGTTTACGTTGCATTGTGCAGAACTGACAAATATGTGCCATCCATTACATTTTTTTGTTAAAATTTTAAGTAGGTTAGATTAGGATAAGGGTGCATCAGCTCTATTTTTCTTTGTTCTATTACCACTGGCACTAGTATTGCTTCTCTTAACAATGTGGTACATTTGCTCTTTTTTGCTTGGGTCAGATTTAGGCTTATTGGTTAGTGGTAAACTTTTGTCTTATCTGACCATCTTTGAGCACGGGATCAGAGTAGGTGTTCATGCTCATCCGAGAATGACTATTTCATTGCAATACTACTGTCTTATAATGCTCATTCCCAAACTGCTGTAAATAGTCACTGACAGAACCGGATTTACACCTCATGGGGCCCTAGGCAAGATATCGGTTTGGGGCCCCCCCTTCACACACACAGTGGCCCCTCATACACACACAGTGGCCCCTCACACACACATAATACACGCACACAGTGGCCCCTTACACACATAATACACGCACGCAGTGGCCCCTCACACACACATAATACACGCACACAGTGGCCCCTCACATACACACATAATACACACAGACAGTGGCCCCTCACACACATAATACACACAGACAGTGGCCCCTCACACACATAATACACACAGACATTGGCCCCTCACACACACACATAATACACACAGACAGTGGCTCCTCACACACACAATACACACAAACAGTTGCTCTTCACACACACACATAATACATAAAAACAGTGGCCCCTGACACACATAATACATACAGACAGTGGCCCCTCACACACACATAATACACACACTATTAATATACTACCCTACCCCTCTCCCAACTTACCTTTTTCCATCTAGGAGCTGTGGATTGGAATCTTCATCCCCTTCACACATGGGATGGCACCTGTCATGTGGTGCACGTCCCATGTGACACAGAGCAGGAGACCAACCACCACACTAGCCCCGTGTGGCCCCTCCCCGACTCGAGGCACCCGACTCCCCCTCCCCCGACTCGCGGCACAAGTCGCTGGGGGAGGGGGGGTTGCCGCGAGTCGGGGGAGGGGCCGAATTTTTTTTATTTTTTTTATTTTTTTCAATTTGCTCTTGTCCCCCCCAGTTGGGCCCCCCGAGAGCCGCTAGGCCCTAGGCAGGTGCCTAGGTTGCCTAGCGGTAAATCCGGCCCTGACCACTGGCACTTAATTGCAATTTTATTTTATCCACTGCTAGAACCTGACATATTGGCTTCAAAGTCTGCAAAGGTGTGACTAAACAGAGAGCGTTATGTCATGATTTAATAAGAGATGACAAATATACACAAGTGAAAATCAGGATCTAACAAGCAGTATATTTAAAAAAAAAAAAAAAAAAAAATCATGATTTAATGAGGGTAGAAGAAATATTTAACTGGTCACTATGCACAGGGGAAGCAAAGCAAAAAGAAGTAACAAGTAAATAAGAACATCTCTGCTGATGGATAATTTAATTGTACCACACTGCCCAATGAAGATGCAGCATCTGTAAATGAGGCATACTGTATTGTAATGTGATGTGCCATACGATAGTAAATTACATAATTTTTTGTATATTATTTCAGTAATGTGACAGTGTGCTTATATGTACTGGACTGATATATTTTGCCAAGTCCTTGGCCAAATATTATCATTGCTTCCTATATTGATCGTTTGCAACTTAACCAAACACTGTCCTGGCACAGGAGGCTGCTTTTTCTTTAGCTCTGTGGATTTTATTACTCTTATCATTTATTTTTAATGCACCAGACATAGTTCAGTTGTGCAATTGGCATTAAAGTACATGACCTCAATGAAAAGGCAAAGAAAAATGTTTAGGTACATACATACTATATGCCGATAAGTATCTCCATTATAGGAGATTTCACTTCTCAGAACACAATTCAAATTTATTCCATTGGTGTCTTTAAAGGTCCCTGAACCTAAGTGCAAAATCAAAGCTTTAAGTGAGGTACCAGACATTTATCATCAACTAATGAGTTCTAGCAAACACAGACACATACACACTATACCCATAGATGGGTGAGTCTAGGCTTTCTGTTGCCTGAGATGATGTATGAAATGGTGTACCTCTACCTCCCCTCTGCTTTTCTACTTTCCGTCAATCTTTTTTTATATAACAAAACCTTTGATTTGTTTAAGACACAGACATTTTGGTGGCTTAGTGGTAGCATTCTGCCTCACAGTACTGGGGACATGAGTTTGATTCCCAACCATGGCTTTATCTGTGTGGAGTTTATATGTTCTCAAGCTCTTTTGGGACAAGTACTGATATTAGTGAGTTCTCTGTACAGCGCTGCGGAATTAGTGGGGCTATATAAATATAAATAAATGTTGATGATGATTTAATATGCTCGTTAAGCTGTAGGCCTTGGCAGAAAGTTGCTAATCTGTCATGCATGGGAGTCAAGTGGTATGATAATGGCTGCTCACTCTGAAAGGTTTGAAACTGCATTTGCTAGTACGTCAAATGTAGCCAAGGACAGATTGAGGTGGAACTGATATCTGTAGGCATGTGAGTGTGCTGGTGTGAACACCACTGTGTAGAGGCAGATAAGTGCTAGAGAAAAAGTGATAATCCAACAACGCAAAAGTGTCAACTCTTTTGTCAAGCAACACTACTGTAGCTAATTGACATGTACTTTCGAGTAAAGCTGAAACATAGAATGATAAAACACTGTAATCAAACTACCAGTAATTAAACGATCTCATTTGTTTATCAAAGTGCAATGGCCTGACACCTATTCATTTAAACACCGGTAATTGTACACAGATACACCTGCAGTGATAACTATTTCTTGTTCACCCACAGGAGCCTGATCTATAATCGGGTGATTGACCTAAAGTACTACAGCAGTAGGTGTAGTGGAGAAATACACCACCAGCCCCCACCAGTAAAACCGGGACCCAATAAGAACAGATGATGAGAATTGCATTTGACACATAGAAATACCTAAAAAAAAAAACAGGGACATTTTCAAGAACATCAATTTTCATGTACAAATTCTTTCAAACTTGGAAATGATGTTGAGTTGGCAAATATGCTGGACTTATAGAACAACAGAATTGCAATAAACAGTTGCTACGACTTAGCGTTGAAGCAGACTAATGCCTAATACATTCCTGTTAGTTAAACAGTGGTAGGCTTATACTGCGCAGATACTAAGGGGGGGAATTTATCAAGGAGCAATTTAAGCAACTACCCATTTTTTGAGTAGAGTGTTAGTCCCGCTGCTGCTGCTGCTGCTGCTGCTGCTGGGGGTGGATCTTCAACCCAGAAGAATACTACTAGTAGTTTACAACAATTGACTGTTAAACAATTCTTTGCTAGAGGAAGAAAGTAAGAAAGCTGTCACCCAGTCGCAAAGCAGATCACAGACACCATGAGGACTCCATCACATTTCTTGTTTTGCTCACACAATCAACTTGGTGTTACAGAACTTTTAAAAAATGACAATGACATGCTGGAGATGCTGTTTGTGTCCATGGAAAAATTAGGGTTATTTTCGGGATTCTGCAACAGCATGTAGGAGAATGCAGCAGCTGCAAGAAGACTAGAATTTGAGGGGAATGTACTTTAGTCCAGCGAAGTAGTCACCTGTGAAGAGAGTGCAGACACGGTTAGCTTGAGTCAAGTGATTGCCTTAATTATACTTTTTGAGAAGCAGCTAGAGAAATTGAAGGATGAAATAAAACTAAGCAAAACCACTAACTATATTGTAATTGTGGATCTAGGACTAAATTTGCTTCCCCAGGACTCAAGAGCTATCAACATCTTGTAATGACGTCTCCTCCTTCAGTTTCTCTGGCAGCTGCTTCTCGGAAAAAAATTAGCTTTCCCAAGACACCCAGTGGAGATGCAGATGAGTCAGCACAACATTTTGACATTTGCTCTGCTGTAAAAGAATTGCTGAAAAATCGTGACAGCTCTGCCATAAAATGAACTACAAATTCCATGAGGAAGGCCATTATCAGCAATTACATCAAAGTACACAGACTTCTGTGATGGTGGATTCCAGCGGAGATTAATTAGTATTGTTTGAGGAAGATGTACACAATGATGAAGGTGAATATGATGACAGTGTAGATTGCAGGTTCTGAAATCTAGCTAAGAGAAGGGAGCTAGCTGATGCTGGTATGCCTGGTAATATTTTGGGTAGGATGGCATGTTGGCAATTTTATGTTTTTTCTACAGTAAACTTTCACCTTTATTAGAGAGGGTTTTTTTTCTTTAAAAAGGTACAAGCTTTTTATTTACATTTTTGTTTCCCTGACTTAAAACCACTATGCACTTGAACATAGGTTTTAGCACATGAGGTAGAGAGATTAGTATCATCGTGACTGAGACTGAAGCGTGACAACAACAATGTCACCCCTCCTGTTTCTGTATGAGCTATGGCACAGTACAATGTCACTGGAGACTTTTAAGAACACTGACAGCCCTATTATTACAATTTCTGTTTCAGCACTGAACCCTGCCACTTCTCCTGTTTCTGAGTGATCTATGGTGCAATAAAATGTAACTGCAGATGTAGACCAAGCCAGCCAGGCCTATCATTTCTATTTCAGCAATTACAATTAGCAATGAAGCATTGGATCAATGGATCTCTTCTCTTTGTGTGTAACCTATATAATGCAGTACAATTTGGCTGCAAATTCAGAAGACAAGCCTGCTTGTCTTCCTATTCATCAATGACTCTTAGCAATGGAGCACTCGTCTATGGGTGTATATTAGAGCCTACACTTAGTAGTGTAAATTTTAGAAAAAAAGCCTTCAAGGACTTGTAGATTAGCATTTCAGCAATGACAAAATTACCAACGCAGCTCTTTTATTTGGGTGTATATTAGACCCTACACTTAGTAGTTCATATTAAGAAAAAAAAATCAGAATTAGCGCGAAAGTACCGAAGTTCGGGTGGGTTCGGTTTTCAAGAAACCGAGCCTGAGCATCTCTAGTATGAATACAACTTGGCCAATAGAAAATCGCTGGGAAAACTGCAAAACAAAAAAGGTGCCTCTGGCAGACAAGATGGCTCAAATCGCACACCTGTGGGCTATTAGCATTCAGGAAGCCTATAGAAACCTTTCAATTGTTGCTGGGGAAATTATTACTGTGGTCCTTCACATAACTGAGGAGGAGAACTGGTGCTCTGTTATGCCCCTGCAAAAGTGGCAGGTATTGTGAATACTTACTGTATGTTGCACAATATTGCGTTACATCAAGATAGTCCGGAGCCAGACACTATTGCTGCATACAGTGAGGAAACAGGGGTCGAATTGGCATCTTCTTATGTGGAGAATACAGAGATGGAAAGGCAGGTCAGAGAGAGGCTCATACAGAACTAATTTGCCTTTAAGTTATTATGTGCAAAACACATTCCGTATGTTGAAGAGTGTGTACCCCCTTCTTACCACAGCTAACTCACTTGTTTTTTAGAGATGCTCAGGCTCGGTTTTCTGAAAACAGAGCCCACCCGAACTTAGGGGATCCGAGTAGGTTCGCGAGCCAGCTCCTTACTTTCACGCGTCCTCGGACCTGAATCGAGGCAAAATGTCATTGTTGCATTGTCAGATCTCGCGGGTTTTGGATTCCATAAGTACCTCTTTCCCCAGTAGATCCAGCACCATTGCTCACACAGAAATAGGGATAGCAGTGTTCTTGTCACTCTCCAGTCTCCAGTGCCATTGCTCAGTGCCATTGCTCATACAGAAACAGGAGGGGTCGCTGTGTTCTTGTCACTTGACAAAAATGTACTGGAATTTTTTGGAAATTAATGTTTTTGAGGTCAATAACTATGTAGGGATAAAAAAAAAGAGGCAAATTATGTGGTTTTAGCAAAAACAAAAAAATAGGGATTTAAAAAAACAAAAAAAAACAAAACGGGATCTAATGGTGTATCAGTTGATAAATGAGATGAAAGTAATTAAAAAACATGTAATTAACACACAAACCATCATGAAAATGTTGTCAACTCGTGTAAACCAAACAAAGCAGACATGCTACTATACATGCTTAAAGGAATTGAAGAAAAAAGCTACACATTGTAAATATTTAAAAATGTGCAATTTATTTATATGAAATAGTTATAAACTGCTTTGCTTTTTTTATGTTCATTTATTTTCTTTTTTTGCAGGGCTCTCTTTATCGGACCCCTCTGTCACTCCTCTCCTATGGCCACCCCTGGTACGCACACTCCATCAGGGGGCGGGTTAAGGGTATTTGGAGCAGAAGTAGGTGATGTGCTTGTGTGGCTTGTTTCTGCAGATGTAGGGGTACCTGAATAATGATATAAGAGATTTTCTTGAAACTGCTAAAAGCTGTACAAACGTGTACAGTCATCTCTCGTGTGGCTCCCATACTGCCGATAAGATTGAAGGATGTTCTTTTTTTCGAGTCCCTGCTGAGCGTTTGGCATTCCGTGCTATCAGCTTCCACTGTCTGCATTTCAAACGCGGAAATACGGTGGTCGCCGGTTATTAAAAGAGGTACAATATTTGTAGTATAGGCTCCTACACATTTAGTCCACTAGGGACTTTGTAATGGATGGATTTGGAGTGGTAGTAAAAGTATAAATAGAGTCTTCTCTCCACTTATTGGATAGAAGATGATCTATTTATTAAAACTATTAAAATCAAGTTAAAATGTGGCCAATAATTGTACCAATAGTGCTAATGAGGTAATAAAAAATGAAAAGATGAACTGGAAAGATAACATAAATAAAAACAAAAATAAATAAATAAAATAAACATAATAAAATTATATAAAAATAAATAAAAAAGAAAAGAAAAGAAACACAGAAATAAATTGAAAAAAAAAAAAAAAGATTCAAATACTCTTGCCTAAGAAAGCAATATAGAGAATAAAACAATGAATATTTTGCACCTTAAATGTGAATGAAGAATAACGGGGCTAAAGTCTTAAAGATGAGCCCATATCAAGGTCAAAATTTAAGCCGTATGGAGTTAGAGGGCCTGATTCATCAAGGCTTTTATCTGCTGATTTTGATTGTATGCAAAATCACTCTGCACATGCCCAGAACTAGGAGATACTTCCATGAGTGCAGTCCTGTCCACTGCATCTTAAAACACAAAGGACACGTACTATAGCTTACAATCCTGAGGAGTAAATGGGGCTAGGTAGGGGCATTTTCCCATAGCCACTGTATAGTGTGGACGTTCTAAACTCAAGCACATTTAGCCACGTCCAAATGAAGCCCATGGCATCTCAAAGTTACTTGCTTTTATGTCGTATGTAGAGGAAGCAGAGGTCGTTGGGACAGCAGAGAGTGACGTTGTGGCAGACAGTGTAGGGACAGAAGTTGCTGGAGGGTGTGTAGAAGTCACTGAGGGGTAGGAAGAGGTTTCTTGGAGGCGACCAGAGGGGGCTTGGGAGAAATAATTGTCTGGGGCAGACGTTTGAAACTAAGAGGCAGGGTAGTGATAAATTATAAATGATCATGTGCATGCTGACACTTGTAGTGCCACAAATCTGTACTTTTAGTGGTGTCCCCATCAGGAAATTTTAAGTGTTGCCATATCATAAAAATATAAATATTGCCCCATAGGAACACAGGGCTAAAGCTGCATAAACACGTGAGTTTATTCTTTTTGCTTGTGTCATAAGGCTTTACCACAGCGGCAGATAACTAGCGGTAGTGTAGAGAAATAATAGCACAACACTATCAAAATGCAATGTTTTTCAACATGTCACAAAATGAATAACATTTTAGGAATCTTGGTTTAATAATATGCAAACATAAATCAACACAATACTTTTAATGCAATTATACCGATTATACTTATCAGACAAAAATCAGTAGACATGCAACAAGGATTAATCCAGCTTGTTTAGGTTAGATGCTTTCTAGTTCACATTATGATATGCAGAACTCAAGGGGGTAAATTATAATCCACAGGTTTAAGCAAAATGTCAGCTGACACATGAAGCGTGTTTACTTGTACAAGCTTAAATCAGTAGTCACCTTGATTCATGCGTGACTCCTGAGCTCTGTAAACAACAGCAATTCTGCACAATAAACGATTTCCAGTGTAAAGGACAGTGTCCACTTAGCATTCTATCTAATGGACTAAGGAACTTGCTCCCAGCAACTGTAGGGTTAAACAACTTGCAATTCTCTCATCAGCATCCATTTTGGGCAGTTTCAGCCAGATAACTTTAAATACAGCAGATTTAGCTGGAATAAACTCTTCCTTTAGCCAGTGCTATAACACCTCTCAATAGCAATATTATAGTCCCGGTCAGAGGTTTTAATAACACAGTTTGATGTCTCACTTCAAAAACTTGAACATAGCAAAGGAAAAGAAACTTATCTGTCTTCATATGAGTCCTGCTGACATGTCATGGGCAGTGGCAAGTTAGGTCTTTTCCTATACTGCAAAGGTGCTTCTTTCTAGGCTGCCTGCAAACATCCCTCAGAACAACAATTCAGCCATAGCATTCAGTGGCTCTTTATGGGAAGATCCTTTATTAGCTCAGCCAGCAGTCACACACATCACTTCTCACACTAGCCAGTCCATTTTTGGCTCCTCCCCTTTCCCTCAAGAATCTCCTGAAGCCTTCTAGTACATTCTTGGGCTTTAGAGAGCAGCCTGGGCTTTAGTTTGCAGACTGTCCACCCAAAAATGGCTGACATTATTTGCATTTAACTTCCTAGAGGCACTCTGCGGAACTATAGTTTTCTGAATGATTACATACAGTAATATACCTGTGATTTGCAGGGTATTACATAAGCACTTCGCACACAATAATGTGTCTGTGGACCGTAGAGCACTACAGTCCTCATAATGTCATATTTACTGAATTTGATTCTAATGTGTTTTGTGCATTTAAAATACTCATCTTCAATAAATATGAATTTATAAAGGCTAGATAATGGACTAGTTCATAAGAATTACATCAAACATGCAGATAAAGAGAAATGTTAATATGCAGTTTTGTCAGTAGCGAAGAATAGGGAAATTTACAGATATAACAATTTTCAGTGATAAATCCTTAAATCCTGGGACTGTTCATTGAAATTAGGGACAGTTGGCAACCTACAGGGTAAGTCCATACAGCTGCTTTGCAACAAATTTGAGCAGGCAGCATTGTGTGGGTAACTTTATTTTTTGTTTTACATTTAATTTTTACTAGATCATTGCAACCAATTAGCAGTAAACTTTTATCTCTATAGTGCAAATTAGGCAATAAACACACTTGATTGGTTGCTTTTGTTTAGAGTAGATATGCAATAATAGAAAACAAATTTGTCTATACAACACCAGCTCAGTTTAAAATGTTTCAATTGTTTATCCTATGTTGGCGGGTGGGGTACGGAATAATGATGCTGATTATTCCGACAAGACTTACCCCGACGTCTTCACACCGAAGGGCTCCTTTCCGATGAGGCTGCAGGATCACTAATGTGTCTACCGACTGCAAGCAATCGCGATGAATGAAGAAGATGCCGGCGCGACTTGATGGCGTCACTGAGAACCGCAACGCTGTTATCGGTGCTGTTAAGGGGGTAATGCAAGCATGCGGTCATGGACAATGTACTTTACAAAGCATTGTACATTGTCCATGGCCGCATACTACATTACTCCTTTAACAGCACCAATAACAGCATTGCGGGTCCCAGTGATGTCATCAAGTGGCACCGGCTTCTTCATTCATCGCAATTGCTTGCAGTCGGTGGGCACATCAGTCGTCCTGCAGCCTCGTCGGGAAGGAGCCCTTCTGTGTGAAGATGTAAGTCTTTTCGGGGTAGTCAGCATCAATATGCTGACTACCACTGCTATTTGGTCTCTTTCTGTGTAGTGGGCTATGCTATGCTATGCTGTATAATTCTAATAAAGCCCAAACAAGTAGAACTTGTTTGAACAATATGATGTTAGATGTTTTAATGACTGATTCTGTGGTACATCTGTATATCTGGTAGAACAGTCTGTTATGGTGCTTTTAAACACAGGTTTCTTCTTTCCGGACAATCTGACATTAGATGAAGTGTAATGAAATGTAATGCATTTCAACCTTAAAATGACAGCCGTGCCACACATATTTCTGCCAAGATTTACAGTATAATCAGGCTAAAGTGAAACCTCTTTAAACACCTTTCAGATGTCCACCATATGTTAAGCATACTGAGAAAACAAAATCTCTTGAAATATTCAGGCAAGTAAAAGGACACCTTTGCTAAGACAGTTATACATACTCAGATTTTATATTTATATGGAAACATTTCCATGGTAACCAAAATACAAACCAAGTTCCTTTGCACTAGATGGATGTAAGTTATATTGCTTGAGTCACTGTATATACTACACAAGGGTACGTCATAATAAACAGAATCCACATACAGAGGTCTAACACTGAAGAGTCAGCAGTTCCATGACTAACATACAGCTATATTTTTTCTCTCCATTTCACCACTGTGAAGGAGCTCCTATTATCTGTATTGCATGTATGCATTTAAGTATTGTATGTTTGATTATCTTTGTAAAGTAAAAGACTTGTACCTTTCCACTTGTTTTGTATGTTTAGATAACTGAAATGCAGTATAGTGAAGTAAATTATAGATTGGTATTTATTTAGCGATTATCACATAATGGTGGGCTATCTGAAGTGGAGTTTAATAGATGTGTAATGCTTAGGCGGTATAAAGCCTTGTCAAACAGAGGGACCGTGTAAGTTGCTCTCACAGATTTCTAGTTGGGATGCGTAAGCATAACAACTGGAATGCATTGTTTATGGTTGGCGTGGTACAAGGTGAAGGTTAAAAAGGTTGCATAAAATAATGCCTCTAAAGTACATCTCTAAAGTACATCTGAGATGTCACGGGTGCATATTATTCGACGTTACTAAAATAGCGAAAAGGATGCAAATTGCGTTATATCCCAATAATTAATGAGATTAGTTATTAATAATATCAAAGGCATTGTATCATTATTATGGCGGAACACAGGATCCTATAACAAATGGCTGGATCTCACTGCTGCATTTGGGCTTATTATTTTTATTAAATGGATGTGTTTTGTGGAACTACAGGTCCCAGCCATCCGTGGGTGTCAGGGCATGTTGGCACTTGTGGTTCTCCAAGTGCCACCATGCCCTGGCTGCCGTGGGTATGCTGGTGCTTGTAGTTATACAAGTAGCAGTATGCCCACACTATTTATGACAACCTGGCTGGCTGAGACTTGTAGTTCCTCAAAACGGCGTCCATTTGTTTTTTTGACACTTATTTTGCGTTATTACCCTATACCCACCCCCCAGGGGTGTAGGAAGAGCCCTAATGCTAACAGCACTGGGCTGGGTGTCCCTAGGGGGATGGCCCGTTAGTTTTTTTCGGTGGACCCCACTCATTAGGGAATCCAGCCCAGCGCCGAACAGCCTGCGGTTGGTTAGTCATTATGGAAGGCAGACCCCTGCCGAGTGTGTCCCCCTGCTATAGTGCCTCCAACCCCTGCTGGTCTGCCTAGTGCTGGTTCCCTGAAAATCGGGGAGACCCCACGCAAAATTTTTCCCAGATTTTCACGGAACCAGCAGTAGGCTGGCAGCACTAGGGTTAAGACTGAATAGAGGGGGGACCCTTACGCTTTTTTTTATTAAACTTTTATCTATTCTTTACAATTTTGACAGCTGGCGGAGCTCCGACAGCATGCAGTTTGAGCAATCTCGCCGCTCACAACCAGCTCTTTTATTTTGGACGTTTGAATGGCGCTTTTCCGACGGTTTGCCAAACCCCGCCATAGTAAATCCGACTATTTCTATGTTCACTTTGTTAAAATAGGGATGGCGATTTTTAAAGTGGTGGTTTTGAAAAAAGCCATTTCTGGCTGTTTGGACGGCGGTTTTGCCTTTAGAAATCTGGCGATGACAAAACCGCCGGCAAACTACCCGAAAATTGGCGGTTTGGGCAACCCACCTTTTAGTAAATCTAGCCCTAAGGGTAATTTCTCCATATTCATTATCCTGGACTTCTCTGTTGCTTTACTGTTGATCACCCTTTTCTCCTACACACCCTTCACTCCATTGGCCTTCGTGACATAATTCTTTCCTGGTTCACTTCCAACCTATCAAACCACTCCTTTAGTGCTTCTACTTCTGGCACATCCTCCCCTCCACTCCCACTATCTGTTGGGGTCTGTTCTTGGCCTTTTCCTTTTTTCATTGTACACCTTTTTGCTTGGGGCACTAATTTGTTCATTTGGCGTCCAATACTACCTCTATGCTGATGACACCCAAATCTATATCTTTCCCCTGACCTCTCTCCTTTTGTACTATGTTGTGAAACCAACTGTCTTTCTTCTATCTCCTCATGGATGTCCCTATGCAACCTAAAACTCAACATGTCCAAAGCAGAGCTTATTATCTTCCCTCCAGTCAGAGTCACCAGCTGCCCTCAAATCTCCCTCACTGTCAATAACTCCACAATTTCCTCAGTCTCCCAAGCCCGCTGCCTTGGTGTCACACTTGACTTCACCCTCTGCTTTATTCCTCACATCCAGACTCTCTCCCAGTCCTGTCAACTTCACCTTAAAAACATTGCCAGTATACGCCCTTTTCATTCTCAACATACTACCAAAACTGATCCATTCCCTCATCATCTCCCATCTTGACTATTGCAAGCTCCTGCTATCTGGCATTCCTGACACCCATATATCCACACTTCAATCCATGCTAAATGGGGCTGCAAGACTGATCTTCCTCTCTCACCGCTCCATATCTGCTGCACCATTTTGCAAATCCCTACACTGGCTCCCTGTGTCCTCCAAAATGAAATTCAAATTACTCACCCTCAACACTATCCCTGCATACATCTCAAAGCTCAAATTAAAATGCTCTCCCTACCACCCTTTTAGATCTACATCTGACCTGCGCCTTGTCTCGTCTCTGGTAACCACCTCTCACTACGCCTACAAGACTTCTCCCATGCTGCCCCCCACTTATGGCATTCCCTACCACGCTCAATCAGACTTTCCCACAGCCTTCAAATCTTTAGATGATCCTTGAACACACATCTCTTTTTTAGAGGTGACCTTTTCCCAGATAACACTATTCACACTAATACACCCTCACAGCTCTACCAATCTACACTTGGAGCCACACTCGCTCCACTTGTTTTATCTCTGCCCTCTTTCACTTAGAAAGTAAGCTCTCTAATGAGCAGGGTCCTTCATAACTTTTGTTTTCATGTTTGCATTTATTTTGTCTACCTTGTATGTCCTTGTTTTATGTATGTGCTGTTTTCCCTACTGTACGGTGCCGCAGAGCACTGTGGCGCCTTATAAATCTATCATAATAATAATAATAACATCAGCAACATTCCTCTCAGGACCGGAGTGAGGGGGTGCTACACCACTAAGCTACTTCCAATTTCCGATAAGCCACACCACTTTCAGGGTCATAGAATCAGGACAGTCATAAGTATTTGGAGGTATGCAAATGATTAGTTTTATTATACGCTTTTCTGCCAAAAGCATCTAATGTAGTGTGACATTTGAAACTAAAATGAAGAATGCTGAGACACAGAGCTAATTGGGAAGGTAGATACAAAGTATCGGGCCTCGGACCTGCCCTGAGGATCCAGCAGTGAAATATATAATGGGGGGAAAAAGGGTTTTCCTATTGTTCCATGTGGTCACAATCCATAGGTTAATAGTATAGCACTGATCTATGGTGAGTCAGCTAGGAGATGGGGGACAAAAAGTTGCTGCACCAAGGCCTCAATTTCCTCCCGACAGCCCTGATCACATTTACACAGAATCATTTACATTACATCTGTGCTTTTGAATGTAAATAAATTCCCAAGGTATAAACTAATACAGTACACTTTCACACTGACAGTATGGATGTAACAGGTATGTAAGTCAGTAATTCATTCCATAAGAAATGGCCAAGGTCACTAGATGAAAAGTATTAATATTCAGGTAGAAATTTTACACGATTCTGTAGTGTTACTTCAAACTCATGTGTGGCCGTTTCTATCTTGTGGTTACAGGATCAAATTGGTACAGTGTGTGAATTCATTAAATTTGGTCAGTTTCCACACTATGGTTATAAGTCAACATTAGTTAATAGTTATGAGGTTAGTTTAATGTTGTTTGTCATGAAGCAATTACGTAGTGCAGAGATAGTGATTTAAACCAGATAAAACATTATTTTTACAGTAAAAGAAAAAAAAGTACGTCATTTTAAGCTTTAAGGGTTTCGTTTTTGTTTAACAAACACTTAATTTTATTGGATGTAAGCCATTGAAAAAACATATTTAAATGTAAGAACATATTCCCATTGAATAATAAATAGTTCAGAAAAAGCTGCCTTTATGTGAATTTCTACTGTCTTAAATAAATAGGATGACTAATTCATGTCAATTAAGTAACCCCTTCTTAAAAAAAAAATACTAAACAATTTTCTATTGTGCCCAGACATCCAAACTCTTGTAACCACTATGCAGACAGTATATATGTCCTGACTGCGTGGGACAGTTCCCCAAAATCAGTGTTTCCCCTACTATAATGAAAACAAGTTTAGCACAAGGCTGGGTGCATCTATGGGGACTGTGCAAAAGATAATAACCTCCCAACAAAGTTTCCAATGCTGAAAGTGCTAGGTCTCTTCCAGAACCCCTGAGCTTTGGGGAACTGGTTAAATACCAAGATTGGAACTCTTGTCCATTACCCCAAAAGAGTAAAAAAAATAAAATACTGCACACACACAATTTCGTCTTAGCTGCGTGGGACATGCAGGTCGCAGCCCTCAATGTCAGTCACTGGTGATGCAACAGGTGAATAGTATGGTCAGATAAGCCGAGGTCAAGTCATATGGTGATACTGGAGCCGAATCAGAATCCAAGAGGGTAGTCAGGAACAGCAAAAGGACAGAGCCAGGAAATCAATGGAGCCAATTAGAGACCAGCAGGGATAGTCGGGAATAGCAAAGGTCAAACCAGGTAATCAGAGGAGCCAAATCAGAATCCAAGTGGTTATTCAGGAACAGCGGCAATGTCAAACCAGGAATTAATAAATAATACAGAAACAAACGCTGGAGAAGGACTATAGAGACTCTATACTCTGGCACCCCATGGGAGTCAGAGACTGCCTTGTATATCCTGAAGCAGATTGAGATCGATGGTCAGTGACATCACTGACTACCAACAGGGAACCAGAGAATTGCCAACCCTGCACCAGAGGGGAGAAGCAAGGACGGCGCCTGATATAATCCAAATATGAACCCCCCCCCCCCACAAAAAAAAGACCCACCTGCTCATGACGATCGGTAATGTGAGTATGTGCACAAAGACTGATCCAGTAACCCTGACTGATCCAACAGGGATGGCATCACAGTTTCCTTTGGGAGTATAAAAGACAGGTATAGTGTATTATCATAATAATTATTAAAAACATAATGACTATTGCTAACTGTACATAAATTGTGATTGTTTTTTTTATGACATACCTCCAGAAATAGGAGCATATTAAAAATGTCATAATACACTCTCTACCTCTGTTCTCTTCCTAGGGAACCATATTGTTTAATCACATACTTGCACAATATCTGTTCTGCTTTTTAGATCACACCTATTCTAGTACTTTATAACTTTAAATCTTTTATAATAACCACTAAATTGCTGTATGAAGACATTATAAAACTTAAAAAAACTGACTGCCACTGTGCAGATATATACAGTATGCATAAAAAAAAACCTTTAGTTGATGAATAATGTTAGATTATATATTTTTAAAACCCAATATTACACACACTACTTATAATATAAAACAGTACACTATAGATGATATCATATCTGTGTTTATGTAAATTACCTTCCATTACTCACCTTTTATTCTTGATCTTTCTCTATCGTTTATACCAATAATATCCTTGCTCCTGATGTAAAAGAAAGAAAGGAGAAGAGGGCAGACAATGGAGGAAGATGATTGTGTGTCCAGGTGTGATTGCCAAAGTAATGGTAGTCAAAATACAATGGAAATGCCAACACTTATCCTGTCAACATGAAAATGTCAACAGGATAAATGCAGACACCTCCATAATGTCTTCATGCTGAAAATGTAGGCATTGTGAATGTTTACAGTCATAATGTTGACATTAAACAAGCAGTGCCAGTGAGTCCAATGGCTGTATAGCCAACGTCACCCACCTCTAAGCGAATCTGTTCGTAGCTCATTGGAAGAACTTAAACATCTGGAACAACTACCCCTTTAAAGACAATATCATACTATGGAAACATTACAGTGATGTTGTCATCTGCATCTGGAAGGATAATGAACCCGAACTATTACAATTTATCAAACAATCAATACGAATGAGCTCAACTTAAAATTCACAGCCCAATAAGCCAAGAGAAGGTTATGTTTCTAGATCTGGTGATATACTTCCATTAAAACAAGTTAGCAACCAGAACGTGCATATAAGAAGTGGACAACAAAACTTTTATTCAAGACTCCAGCAATCACCACCCTCATTGACTGAAGAATATACCGGAGGACAATTCTTAAGTATTAAGAGGAAATTGCACAGACGTTAAAGACTATTAAATTCAAGCCTTTACTTTAAAACAAAAAATACTGGAAAGGATAAGAACCAAGAAGAACTAGTAGAGTAGAAATATGAATACATGATAACACTTGACAGGTTTTGCACATTGCAACAGAATGTAAAGGGAAAAGACTAAAGTGATAATACAATGTTTAACACACAATTCGGTAACTAATATAGAACTGTGGAAAAAAATCTCAGAAAAAGGCAAAATCTCAGGACCACATTAGTTAACAGCGCTATGAGACCTAATGGTTCTCTAACCATTAGAGAAACATGGCTGCAAGAGGAGAACCACAGTTTTTTTTATTGCACCAGATGTGTAGCCTGTAGAACATTGGTATAAACCAAGACCAAACCCACAGAAAGCTGCACATCCAATACCACCAAAGAGGTTCATTCAGTCAAGAACTCACAGAGGTGACATACCTCTTAGAATGCCCAAGCTGGACTACAGTACGTGGGAAAGACTATCAGAAATTTCAAAACGAGAATTGCAGAACATCTAAAAAATATCAAAAATTATATTCAAACACACAGTATCCCAGATCATTTTCCTAAAAGGCATAAGAACAATCCAGTCTAAAATTTATTGGAATATTAAAAGTTTCTAAAGCATGGAAAGGTGGCAACTATGGAAGCAATATAGCAAAAGAAGAGGCGAAATGGATTTATTCCCTAAACACATTTTGCCCAATGGGCCTGAATATAGACTTAGAGCTAGCCTCATTCCTATAAGAATACAGGAACATGCTCTTCAAGTTACAGCTCCAATATATAGCTTATACACATGGGTCATTGTGCAACATTTGTAAAACTCATTTCATCCTGACTTCATTCTACACAAAAAATTGAGCTCATACTCTTACATATTAAATAAAATCCTGATCTAACCTACTTGACTATAATCTGCTACATACCAATGCACTGTACCCACTGCTTATCCTATTGTTATATACACACTGTATACAATGATGCAATTATCTTATTATCTCTTTACCTCCTTAATATATAACTTAAGTAGCAGAATGTATGTTTGTATGTTACCGTGGCTACTAGGATTATCTAAACGACCAATCATGAGACAGCTGATTTACATATTCATTAAACGTGAAGGGTTTAAAAGGATTCACCTTCTCAAAGGATACCATCCATTGTCCCTGACGAAGCCTGAACTAGCGAAACGTGTATGTTATCATTGACACTGCTGATTGCATTCCTCATACTATCCTAGGATTCCCCTGCACAGGTACCTGCAGCGCAGTGAGTCACACATCACCAGACATGGACCCCCCCAGGGATCCCCACGCTGATGTTCTCTGTAAACAGTAGGTCAAGGGGTCAAAACCATGGTAGGACAACAAGACCAGTCACCAATCCAGCCACCAAAAACTGTGTGGAGAAAAAATCTCTATACAAACGGCACAATGTGTGTGAAGAGCCCTAGTGTAATTATTTTTTCCTCACCTATTGCACATGTAATTTCATAGTTTGAAATGACATTTCAATTGAAGTATGGTTTGTTTTCTAAGATCTCCAATGTAAGAAGGATAAACGAATAGCCTGAATTACAGATACTAAAGCTGTTTAGGGTTCATGGTCTTTCCACTGGTTGGTGTTAATATTGAAACATTGTGGAAATGGATTGGAAGGATTAGCCAGTTATAGTGAGCAAGATCTTTTTTTATATATTTGGTCGAAGAGATGTATTGCTTTGGTTATAAATAAATGAAGTGTGTTCCTTCCCAACATTCACTCTCTTTGTCCCTATTTTTTCATGATGCAGAAATTAGACTTTTCACACCAATAAATTGATTGTAGTCTGATTTATTTTTTTTACACAAAATCTGGCGACAATATGATACTGCAATGTAAAAAGATCCTGCAGTGCTGGACACAGCCAAGTTTTAATATGTCAGTTGTCATATTCAATTTTATTTAACATAGGTTTGATTGCTGCATTATTTCAAACAAAGGGAAATATGCCAGTGGAAAGAGAGATATAAAATACATAAGCAAATATTTTATTAGAGAGGAAAGACATGAAGGAGTTGTGAAGGAACAGTCAAAGTAATGTAATCTTACTCTGCAATACCTCGAACATAAAGGAATTCATCTCACCATGCTTGTTGTGATGCTGTCCACTACAGGGGTTTCAGTCTCATTCATTACCCTGGACCCCACAGCCCAAGGTGTCAGGAAGAGCCCTAGATGTTTTCCGTACAGGACTGTTAGCCATACTTGCCAACTTTTCCTTGTTGGCTTCAGGGAGATCCCGGGGGAGGTGGGCGTGCGGGGGCGGGACTTAATGAATCACATCATTTTGGCCCCACCCCCTAAACAATTGTCACAATTTTGGACAATTACAGCAGGGGGCAGAGCTAAGATGATGCAATATTTGCATCATTAAGCTCCGCCCCGCCACCTATCTATTGCGGGGGCGAGACCCAGGAGGTTACCCTGCTCTCCCGGGAGGTCTCCCTGAAATGCGGGAGTCTACCGGACATTCCGGGAGAGTAGGCAACTATGCGTTAAAGAAAAGCAGCTAATGAATCTCTAGAGACTGAAGTGTCTTTTACATTTCTGTCTCCATTACTGAAGTCATGTTGTCTTACCTGTCAGTCTTATATATATATATTAAATCTTGGTCTCCATGAAAATGGCCACCTCCATAGGCATCGATACATGGACATAGGACACAATTTCTGAATTCTCAATTTCATGTGTCATCATGCCACAGATAGCGAAGCCAACCACGTCTTGTACTGGCTCAACATCATGGAGAATGACAGACTCTTCAGGGAGTGAGGGAGATCACCTCTATTTCAGGGAGTCTCCCTGACATTCAGGGAGAGTTGGCAAGTATGCTGTTAGCATCTTGGAGGAGGGACATGCTGTCTTTTGCTGTTGCCCCCCTATAGAGACTCTGGCTCTTTGCTAAGCTGCCTGTGGCAGATTATCACTTTGGCAGTGGGACCCTTTGTCATACACCAGACCTTCTTGTGTACACACCGTGGGCTTCCTCATTCCTCGCTGCCACCTATGCTGCCAGCAGATGGTGGCCATACATGTCTGTTCTTTATGAAAACTAGCCTCTTCTATTATTGATTCCCAATAATTGCCACCACTCTATATAAGGTGGCTGAAAGATCCAGTCTTTTGTCTGCTAAGCTGACTCTTGGCTCCTGTTCTAGTGTGTTCCTGTAATTCCATCTGTTCCAGTGTATTCCTGGTATCTATAGCCATGCATTTTATTTCTGGCATCTACAGCCATCCACTGTATTATTGATTATTTACAGACATCCACTGGTATCCTCAGCAATCTGCTGTATTCCTGGTATCCTCAGTAATCTGCTGTATTCCTGGTATCCTCAGCAATCTGCTGTATTCCTGGTATCCTCAGCAATCTTCTGTATTCCTGGTATCCTCAGCAATCTGCTGTATTCCTGGTATCCTCAGCAATCTGCTGTATTCCTGGTTTCCTTAAAAATTCACTGTATTTCAGGTATCCACAGCAATCTGCTGTATTTCTGATAATGATATCCATAGATGTTGTGGGGGAGAATAAGGTGTTTCCTAGAATAATAAGAAGGTTGCTGACATTACTCAGGGGTTTCTGAATACTGGATCATAGAGCAAGAGTGATGGTTGAATGTAAGAGGTGTCATAAAAGGTTGGGTACCATTTTCTGGCCATGGAAAACCCGACAGTACTTACCCCGGCAGGAGGGAACCGAAGAGCTGCTCGCCGACTGACTGAAATGACTGACAGCTTCCAAGGTAGACTTTTGTCAATTGCGACCCCTGAAGAAGCCGGCAGCGGTGGCTGACGTCACATTGAAGAGACTTGTTCAGGTAATAATTTAAGAAGGCAACGCCTGTACAAGGTACATGGTATAGTAATGAACCTTGTACAGGCGTACAACTCCTTCAGATGTAGAAAAAGTGGCCTTGACAAAAACTGTTTACTGTGCCTGGTACAATCCACAATACTATCCAGTGTGGTGTGTAACTCTGCAGGTGCCACACCTTTACAATCCACTGTGTTTAATCCAGAGTGCCAAGTGCCCTCTACATGCCATCCATTATGTCAGGTGAACTCCACTTCCCATGCATGTGCCAGGTGACCCAGCAAAAGCTAATAAAAGTTCCATGTGCCACACAATTGCCATCTACTGTACCAGGTGCTCCTCATATACCAGTGATTGTGCTTCATGCACCTCATTTGAGCTAGGTGTCACTCCACTGTAAATGCTCTCCACTGTACTTTAGCCCATATGGCAAGGAGCTAGCCACTCTTTCTTACAAGCTATCTGTGCCAGCTAGAACACTAACTTATGTTGCTGAGTGGTTTGTCTGAATGTAAAGAAATATATTGTTGTCCACCAGCTCCTCTTTTCCACTCCACTTGGATAGGTAAGACATCATTAAGCGTATCTGTTTCTCCTCACCACAACCTGGTAGATTATGTGTACTCAGGCTGTACTCTTTATGTGTTCTCAGGCTGTATTGTGAGTACTCAGGCTGTACTCTTTCACATAAAAACTGATTACTTGCCAAAATGGGCTTCCTCCTTGTCACTCCTTGCTGAGAAAAGTAAATAAAATAACGAGGGTAATAACAGGTTGACTGCGAAGTTAGCAATTAATAAAATACCTTGCTTAAGTGAAAAGACTTCCCTTTTAAGTTAAGGTGAATATTTAAGTCTGATGGCACATTGTTCACTTTGCACATCATTTTTATTTTTCATTTTGTATATTAATGGAATCATGCAAGATTAGAGCACATGGTTCATGTGGTGGCATAGAAAGTTGCTTAGGGTGCAAAAAATAATTCCAAGCATGGCAGCCCTTCTTGGCATTATACATAATACAGTAGCCCTGTCCAATATGCTGATCCTGATTCAAAAGGGCTATCTGCAAATACATGTTGTATGCCTCTTCTTATTCCAGCCTATCCCTTGTATTTCTAATTATCATGGAAGAACACAAAAAATGTTTAAGTCATATTGACTTTTTATGTTTCTGTTCATGTAGCAGTAGCCTACATGGAAGCTATGGCACTGGGTAGCTACATCAATTTAGATTTATCCTAATTTAGTGACTTATTTTTATTAATACAGTTGGGTGTTTTTCACATTTTATTCAACTCACGTAATATTATATGCTAGTACTTTATATACTATATAATAACAGTTAAATATAATATTGTAATATTTCATTTTATTTAATATCTTTGAAATATAATTTTATGTTCTTGAGTTTATTCTAAGCACCATGGCTAGGAAAAGTACTTGGCGTGTTCATGATATGCTTCAATAAAAAATAGCCTACATTTCAGCAGGGCATTGATCTCAGAAGTTTACCATTTACCACTGCAACCTAGGCTTCTTGCCAATAATTCCCTACAGTATAATCCAGTGACCCTAAAGAAAACAGTTCTTTTATTACAGCAAGTTATCATAAAATAGCCTTTTATTGAATGATTCAAACTACTATTGAAAGAAGCATAATATTTTCTTGACTCTACAAGAAGTTCCCCAGGTCCACAAGGATTTAAGTTTTTGAGATAATAGTGATCTAAAACAAGGGGAAGGTTAGTTCAGCAGCTGGTTAAGCAGAATTGACAATTTTCTCATATGTACCATTTAAATTAAACTAAGAATATGGTGGCAGAACGGGCTCAGATAAAGAACTTTGCCATGGAATTTCTTGTATTTTATTTGTACTATGCAATCAACTTTGGTATACAACCTGGCATGTAGAGCTATGGGTCCATTGTATGAATCCAAATTGCATGTAATTTCTGGGTTCCAAACATATAGTGGTTGATTCAGAGTGAGATGCACACCTGTTTGTGTAGCGTATCAGTGTATTTTATCACACTGCACATGCTCAGAAAGTGAACGAACGCAACTGTGGCTATTCAGACTTTGTGGCACTTACACCTTCTTATGCCTGAAGAGGTGTAACGGGGAAGGGGTATTCTCACAAAGACAATGCACAGTAAGGACATGTTTGAGCAATTACATACAGATTCAGACTGGGATGTAGTTGCAGTTACAGCTGAAAAGGCGGTTTAATTTGCGGGTGATCAGGTGCTGGTGTAAGTTGGCGATTATGATGAGAACCTAAACTAGCAAATCGCTTGTAATTAGAGGTTTGCAATGATTTGCAGAAGTTTATTAAGAATTTACTAGTCGGTCACCTATAGATGTAGGGAAGTTGTTCCTGCTGTATTAGCAAGGTTATTCAAGTTTAAGTGAAGTTTCATGGCTATTGTGTTCATATTATATAAATTAAAAGGTATTTGTACACGTTAGCCAGTTGGACGTAAGTGTCAGTGGTGTGCCTGTTGGCAAGTGGAGACATCTGCTACATATTCAGACCTGGACATATCTTCAAATCTGAATACGGTGTACTCAGCCATACACTTGCATTCGACATTTTCAATTGAAAATTATGCTTATACTTGCGTTCCACTCTGAATCAGGCCTATAACGGGTATGAAAAAATAAATTCTGTATTACTGGGACTGATGAGTAGGAATAGATACAGGCAAGATCTTGGAGGGACCGAGGTTGGTTGATTTCTCACAGAGCTCCATCCTCAGCTCCACAATCAGCATCAATCTGACCACCTGGAGCCATACTTTGACAATAATTTATATCTAATGGTGCCCAGAATGATTGTCCATTGATATTGAGCCATCCATAGGCTAAAACGGACATACGGGCCCATGAAACTGAGTGAATGGAGACATGTGGCTTTCTTCCACAATGCAGCTGGTGGCTCGCCTCTGACCTGCAGTTATACTCCTCTACGATGTCGGTGCCTCATCACGAACCCAGCTGTCTACTTCCACATCCACATAGTTTTGCCCATCCACACCTATTATATAGGCCACCACAGCTACTCCAAACACTTTTGGGATTGCAGCACAACACTGTCCTACTTGTGGAAGGATCTTCCAGTGTTCTGGCTCGCTCCAGCCTACCGGCGACTCTCAATGTGAACTACAAAGAGGAATAGGCAGCAGTGTCCACCTGAAGCCCACAGCTACTGACAGAGCTCTCCCCTAAAACAGCCAAACCCCATCTCCAGGAGGAAATCACAGATTCCCCTGCCACTGAGTGTAGGTACAGACATACAAATATTCTCCTTGATATTAACCCAGGAGTGTTTTTTAATGAATGAGATTCAGATTTTGATTTTTTAAATTCTAAAAGGTCATTTAAATGTGCTGTAGGCTTTTTTTTATTTTCCAAAATATACTTTTCTTTCTTCTAAAGTTAATTTGTCATCCTCACATTAAATCTGCACACAGTCACAGCAACCATTGGATTTTCACTAGGGGCCACCAATCTATGTATTTGCTGCCCGTGCACCAGTATTTGTTGATGGCCAGATCACACCATGAATCTTAAAGAAACATGAGCCATGTGTATATAGCAACCATTATATATGCCTCCTGCATAGGCAAACCGAGGGGGGTGGGGGGTTATTGGGCCTGGAATTCCCCTCTCCCAGCCTAGGGTACTGTATGCTTGAGGTGGCTGGACCCTGCCCCGGGACCAGCCACTTTGTAGCTTGTGTGCAGATCGTTTTTTGTCTGCACTGTTCACAGCCATCTCTTCCCAACAAGCATTGAAAGCAGCAAGAACAGGTAGGAGAGAGCAGGACAGTCTGTCAACTGTTCTGACACACTCAATCAGGACTTTGTCCTGACTGTAGGGACAGTTGGGAGGTATGTCTCGCTTCACACGGCTCTGCTCGAAAAGGGAGAGCTGTGTACCCCTAACAGTAGTGCATGCAGCATTGCCCATGTATATGATGGGGATAGGAAGAGTTGGAGAGCAGCCAAGCACTGTCTAAATGTATAGCCATACCCCGAAGCATGCTGGCCACGGCCACTGGTGGTGTGGCATGGAAACCCCTCTCTACAAATGCTGCGTTTGCCCCTGTCCTGCTTTGTAAAGTCTTCAAATCACAAGCATTAGAAATGTTCTTTGTACATCCTTACTTCATATTTCTGGTCCGGAAGGGGATTCCTAGCACCCTGTAAGTCCCCATACTCTTACCTATTAGGCAGGATTAATAAATAGTAGGGAATATATTTCAAATCAATTGTTGGGTATATATTGGTGCATACAATATGATTCAGCAGTGAGATTATTTATACCATAAAGCACAGTTGTATATTTTACTGATGGGTATGATTGAACTAAATAGCTTATTTATACTAAGCTGCACTTAACTGTTTTTTTATCATCAGGTTAAAGACAACCTTTTAAATAGATAAATTAAGTGTGGTGCTAAATCAGGCAAACTCTATTTCCAACACTAAAGTCTTTAGGCGTCATAGACTCCTATTACTGCACTGAGCATGAAGCATTCATTTGTGGCTTATTCACACAAATATGACTGTTTTTGACCTAAAATGACCACTATCTTAGTGTACTAAAAGCAAATACAGAATGTAGTAATAGTAGTGGCATGCTCACAAACCAGAGACCTTCCTCTATGCATCTAGTGTTGAATGTTTCATTGCTGAATGTTCCATGATACTGGAACCCTTCCTAAATTATATATCTTCTCTTCCAAATTGAAAATTAAGTAGACTCTGTGGAAGCATCCACCAGATTTAAGAGAGTCTCTTTGTATTATATTGAAACACTTTGCATACTCTATGCACTTGATATTTAATTTTCTGAAGGGCAAACCAGACTTGATTTTTTCAGTTTCTCACCTTCCTCATTTTTCTGTTTATATTTTGCAAATGAAATGCGTACTGTACCCAGTACAGAAAAGCTCATAATATACACTTTACATTTCTTAATAATTTTTTTGCAGTTGAAGAAGATTGTAAACTCATAGGCTATACTGAATTATTTTGACAGAGTACATACAATAAAGCTATGAACACTGCAACAGTCTACATAGATCTGCAATACATTTTAATGTGAAACAAACAACAGCTTTGGCAAAACAGTTTTAAAACCCACAGACCGGAATCACTATTAGACCTCTAACAATGGGGACTAATGAATCCTATGAACAATAGTAGTTCACTGTCATGAAGCAGTGCTGGTTCATTTCATCATTGTTCATTACTCAACATATGACATTTTTTTTTCAATTAGTTGGATTGGATTAAGAGTAATGGGAAGAAATGTTTCAAGATGCAACGTGGGACTTTTGTAACGGACAGCTGCTCAGGAGACTGAAGGTCAAGGGAGAAAGAAAAGTTAACACTCTTAGGGGAATATTTATGTACCAACGCAATTGATGAAAGATAGTTTTCAATCCATATCGCAGACATAAGGATTGAGCAATCTTTTATATTTATCAAAAAAGTTCCACAGGGACAGCAGTCACGATAAACTGCTGTCTCTGTGAAGTCTAACACTTACGTTATCACTGCATCTTCGTTCCCGATGACTAGCGCGATCCACAGCAGTCTTGTGCGCATGCTCCGTAGTGAAACCTTCGGGCATGCGTAATAATTTCCTGCAATTCACTGTTGCAGAGAGCGGTGTGTGACAGTGAGGGATCATATGATCCCTCCACACACATGCGCAGTGAAGCTCTGCTCTTCAGAGCAGAGCTGAAAAATATCAAATACGGTAATGTACACCAGCCTGAGCTGGCGTACATTAACACAGGTGCAATAGACATCTATGGGAACTGCTATGTATTTAAAAAAAAGTGCAAAGCAGCTATTATCTATGATATCTGCTGTGATGCAGCATTAATAAATTTGCAATATACTTAGTTTTGCGGCCATTCCACAAAAATGGCAGTTTTCAGAGAATTTACATACAGAAAATGTTTAATAAATAGGCCACTTAGGTCTCTACAGCAAAACAAAAAGCTATAGTTGCTGATTGTAGAAAATAAAATGAAAAACATTGAAGGGACCAAGGACCAAAGTTCCACAATAGTCAGCACATTTTTATCATTCAAAGTGGACCTGTCATTCATACCATGAATATATTACCGTGAATACCAATATATTTTACTGCTAAAACCTTTCCTCTAGTTCATAAAAGTTAAAGGATCACCCTACAACCATGATGTCAAATTCTGTACCATAAAAACTGGGCTGCAGGGATGCAATGTGTTTCCGTGTATGTGGTTTAAAGTATTTTAGGTTTTAAAAATGGCCATGGCAAGATATGTACATGCAGGGCCTGATTAAGGGTTCCAGCCGCCCCAGGCTAACACACCGGTGGCCCTCCCTGCCTTAAATACACACATGCACCAATCAGAGGCCAGGCACCAGGGGGAATAATTGCCACAGGAGGCTCATAATGAAAATAATTTTAACTTGCATACGCGCCCGGCTGCCCTCATGCCAGGACACAGAGAGTGTACCAGCTGGTGCCTTGGAGACAGCCGGGACGAAGCGGAAGTGATGTTCCGGTCATCATGGTGACACTGGTGTGGTAGTCAGAATCATAAGAAAAAATGTGCGGAAATGCTGGGATAAGCGCCTGGATACGGAACATACTTCACTATGGATATCTGATAGAGGACATATATCGTTACCCATTAGTACAAAGCAATGAGGTCACCGGATACTCAAAAAAACAACTATTGAGACAATTGTTTGTGTGTCTCCGTCTCCATATTATGGTTGCCTGTTCCTTTCTTTCTCCTCCATTGTGTTTATCTCTCCCTTTGCCCCACCATCCAATCTGCTCTCCCTCCTTTTCCTCCCTTCTGCCCCCACAACCCACTGTCCTCTTGCCACACTGTCCCCCTCCTTATCTTCCATTTCTCCCCTCTTCACACCTTTCCTTCCTCCTCTTCTGCTGGAGTTGATGTGGTAGGCAGAAGCAATGTTGGTGGCCGCTGATCAGAAATGGCATGGATGAACAGAAGCATAGCTGTGTCCTACATCACATTGAGTATCTCAATAGTAAACTTTTGTTACACTATGGGTTACATAGGCAAACTGAGGGGGGGGGGGGGGGGGGGGTTCCTAGTGCCTGGAAACCCCCTCCAAGCCTGGAGCACTGTATAATTGAGGTGGCTGGACCCTGCCACCGCTTCACACTGCTTTGTTTGAAAAGGGAGAGCTGCATGCACCTAACAGTAGTGCATGCAGCATTGCCAATGTATATTATAGGGAAAGGAAGAGTTGGAGAGCAGCCAAGCACTGTCTAATATTATAGCTATGCCCCCATGCATGCTGGTCACGCCCACTGGTGGCATAGTGTAGAAACCCCCCCTCTACAAATCCTGCATTTGCCCCTGGGTCACGCTTATTTATCACGTTCGATACCTCATTAGTGCACGCGTTAATGGGGTATTAAGACACTGCTGGTCAGTAATTCCTCCTTGGAAATGTTGCATGCCCTAAGGGACTGATTTATTAAGGGCTGAAAAGCTAGGGTTAACAATGTGCGAACCCCACCTACTTTGTGTTGGCTCATCTACAGTTGCTTTGGTCCTACCTACATGAGGCCACGTTCATAATTTTTGCCTAGACTTTGACTCCCTGAATTCATTTAAACTTTCCTGTTTTTCTCCTAAAATACTACTCAGTTTATCTTCCTATATGCTTTAAATTACTAAAAAGAGTAACACTGTCTTTATTACTTTTCTGTGTTTGAGGATGTGAATTAAAGTATGCCTAGAAATGAGCTTTCCTGCAGAAGTGCAAATTGGAAATGCAAAGCACTTCCCATTGCAATACCTTAGAGTGCTGGAAATTAAACGTACACTTTTGCTTGTGTACTGTAAGAATTGTCCAATATTGTTATGATCGCTGCTCCCTGCGCACACAAAATGCTTACAAAGCAACTTTTGAAGACATAGGAAACTGAGACACCTGTTTGCAATTTACCATCATTTTTCTTGGCTAGGAAAGAGCTACATGTCTTGTGATAGCTCGTAAGCTGTGATTTTTTTTTTTTGTCTTAACTCTTTACCTAGTAAAAATGTGTACTTTTTTTAAACTAAGAATTAGCATTAAAAAAAAGCTCATCTTTCTAAAAACAAACTCCGACTACAATGTTATTTTATGTAGCCAGATGTTTTAGTTCACTTGATCACAGGGTCACACTATGCATGTATTCCGACAGCAAATGCAGGTCAACACTGCCAGTTGCCTACTATATGTTGTCACTGATCATACAGCAGAGTACAGCGTAATTTATGTTGCTGGACTTTCTCTTAAAAGCTGGAAGATTAAGAACTAAGCTGAAACATGCCAACTGTATTTTGTAAATGAATATAGATGACATTATACTTATACTTCATATAATATATTATAATGTGTGTACTATATACTGTGTGATCTGTCTTATCTAACAGTCTGGTATGGATTGTACACTGTGCTATGAATTTTATGGGGTGTGATATCTGTTAATCTTTATAATTTGTATTTTACACGGTATGCTAATTAATAGCGCACACTGCTATAGCATAGTTGCCTACTCTCACGATTTTTTGTGAGTTTTCCCGGACTCCCGAGAGAGCAGGCAAAAATCTCGGATCCAGCTGTCTCCGTTGTTGAAGATGGGTGAGCGCGGGGCTAAACGCGGCATCGTGGCCCGCCCCCTGCTGCAATTGGCCGAAATTACATAAGATTGACAGGGGCGGAGCCTAGCGGTTCGCCACGCGTGTCCACGCCCCTTCGATGGACCCCCTCCCGGACAGCTGCCTTCAAAAGTGGGTAAGTATGTGCTATAGGCACAAATGTGTATACTTTAATTTTATAAACAGCACTAGGTTGTTAATGCACAAAGATAAATAAGCTCTATAGGGTGATATATTTGTTTTATGCAGTATCTCTGACACTTACGTCCAACATGCAAATATGTACAATAACCTTTTTTAACCACGCCGCCAAAGGAGGTGAGGGCGTGGCTTGCATCTTTGGGGGCGTACCTAACATGTGAAAAGAGCAAGGCCACCCTGCTGCAGAAAAAGGCACCCCTAAATAATTACCAAGCAGTCCCGTTTTTTTAAGTAGTTGGGTCAAAACAACATAATAAATATTGAAGTCAGGGCAGAAATACTTACTTAAGTTGTTTGCAAAAATCACCATCACCACTTCTGTGCCAATCACCATCTCTGTGCCCTTCACCATCACCACCTCTGTGCCCTTCACCATCACCACTTCTGTGCCAATCACCATCACCACTTCTGTGCCAATCACCATCTCTGTGCCCTTCACCACCTCTGTGCCCATCACCATCACCACTTCTGTGCCCCTTCACCATCACCACTTCTGTGCCCCTTCACCATCACCACTTCTGTGCCCCTTCACCACCTCTGTGCCCATCACCATCACCACTTCTGTGCCCCTTCACCATCACCACTTCTGTGCCCCTTCACCCTCACCACTTCTGTGCCCCTTCACCATCACCACTTCTGTCCCTTGTTTTACTTACCTTTCTATTGCGCGCTGCTCCTCCTCCGTCAGTCCAGATGTAAAAAAAAAAAAAGAAAGAGTCACGTGATCGCTTGTCGGGTCCCGGCAGCCTCTCCTCCTCTCTCTATCACTGAGAGGAGAAGAGGCTGCCGGGACCTGATTCGCGGCACCCGACCCCCCTCCTCTGATTCGCGGCACCCCCCCCCCCCCCGCACGAGTCGCGGGGGGGGGGTGCCGCGAGTCGGGGAGGGGCCGAATTTTTTTTTTTTCATTTTTTTTTAAATTACTCCTGTCCCCCCCAGCTGTGCTCCCCCAGAGCCGCTAGGCCCTAGGCAGGTGCCTAGGTTGCCTAGCGGTAAATCCGGCCCTGCCATTAACAGTTAAGAGATATGTCCTGCTTCAAGCTGCTCTACTTGTGAAGGGAGAGCTGTGGGCACCAAACATATGTACATGCAGCCTTGTTAGTGTATTTGAAGGAGAAGGAAAATTGTCGGAATTCAGCCTCGCACTATCTGAAGCAATAGCCCAGCCCCTTGCATGATGGCCACACCTACTCTGGTGTAGTGGCAGCATCCATGCCATATCCAGGGGTGTGGGTGCCATCCTGAGTGGCTGAAAGTAGCACTTGGGGCCTTTGCTAATAGTGTGTGGAAAGATTGGGGGGTTTAAAAAGTTTCTACTCCGAACCCAGAAAAAGAGAAAGAAAGGTCGGGTAGCCCAGTACACATGGGAGTGGAGAGCTGATATGTGTTTGGATTCAAGTTTATGTCCCTTTTAAATGCCTATGACACAGTCTTTAATCAAGTGGGAAGACACCATCTCTAGTCAAGTGAGCCAACAGTCCATATAAAGCTTGTTTGCTTTCTGAGAGAGAGGCTCCTTAACTGAATGTCATGAGCAGCTGGAGAGGAGCAGAGTGTGTGAAAAAAATGATATAGGAGACTTATTGAGTGGATAGTCAGCCTTGGAGTCAAGAAGTGTGGGATGGTATGTCTGAGTGTGACAACTTATGTGGACTGGGACCCAATGCCCAGATGCCAGGGGAATGGATCTGCTAGAGACACCTTGGCCCACCATAGTTGTGTGACTACAGCCCACCAAACACTTTGTAACCTTTGCATTCTAGCTGGACAAATATTCAATATGATGTAGCACTTACCCTTGTGTATCAAACCATTGTTCCATACATTGTAAGCTTGTGAGCAGCGTCTTCTTACCTCTACATGTGTTTGTATTACCCAGTATTGTTTTATTACTGTTTGTTCCCAACTGTAAAGCCTTACAGAATCTGCTGGTGCTATAAAAATAAATGATGATGATGTTGATGATGATGAGACACACTCTTCTTGAGGCTGTGTACATCAGCTTTGCAGCTTCTGAATTTGGTAATTAGTCTGAGAGATGCTGAGATTACTATGGGGTGGCACTGTGCTCAGTGGTTAGGATTGCTGCTTTACAGCATGTGCGGAGTTCTTATGTTCACCACATATTTGCGTGGGTTTACTCCATACTGCTCCAGTTTCCTCCCACAGCCGATACTGGTAAGGTAACTATTTTTTGGCACCGTACAAATAAACAATAATAAATAATTATTATGATGATTGTCTATGGAAGTTCCAGCATTCAAGATGTAACCATTTTTCTCACAAATCTCTGCAGGTGGTTACCTTCAGTAGGAAGCACTGGTCGCTACTGAGTTGTGATGCGCTGTTGCCAGCTGTCCATACTCTTGCTGCTCTCACTCACATAATAGGCAGGAGCCAGGATGTTGTGCAGAGTCTGGCTTTCTGGAGCACTGAATTTAAACTTGCTTAGGGGGGAACTGGCCTGTTCCTCTCTGATCAAGCAGCAGCAAACATAGAGGTTGGCACGGAAGTACTCAGAGGGGAACGGATGTGTGATTACTTCCTCTCTGGAGCACCATAGCAGTCCATGTGAGGGAAGAGGAGTGTGGTCAGGAGGATATTATTTTGAGGGTGAAGGTGTTAATGGAGAATGATTATGATGAAAGAGGGTTAATGATGGAGTATGAAGGGTTAATGATTGATGGATGAATGTTTGCCTCAAAATTGCTCTGATGCCCATCCTAATGAAAGTCCACACATCTCTAGCTGTAAAGAAAAAAATTCCTCTACTTTCTAAATTTCCACCCACAAGAAGGGTCACATTTTGGAGAGAAGAGCAATTATACTTCAAATGTATAGAAATGACACATCCACATAATTTCTGCAATCAGGATGGAAGCCCTTCAACATCAGGTAATGCTATTTTTGAATGACAGGGTCTTGTGTGACCATGTGTGTGGGCAATTCTCTTAAACAATCTATGCACCTCCAGAAGGCAAGCTTGGAGCTTCACAGCATGCTCCAAGTTTCACTTAATAGCAAACCTAGGTGAGTGGATCTTTACCTAAACTAGTTGTGTAGCAAGTCTGTATAATATATCTTTCTAAATTTTGTCTACTAAAAACCACCGGTAAAATAGAAAAACAAGCTTCTTTTTTTTTTTCTAACATTTTCAAACATTTTTCAAAGTTAAGAAGGTTTGACAGGTAAGAATCTGGGCAACTACAATGTTTATGGTGAAGAAACAATCACCAGAGATCCTGACTAATCATCACTTAAACGATTCTTGGCAGCTGAGAAATTTTCCTTGCTATTGATGGCATGCAATGTTCAGCATTGTAGTTTAGTCCTACGTTGTTATGAAATTCTCAAAAATTAAATACATCATTCGAAATCTAAAATTACTTCTTAAATATACAAAAACAGAACATTTTATTACTACGGATTTGGAGGGGATTTAATCATCCACCTACGTGACTTTGGCAGATAGTTCTTGAACATTTAGGCCTTTATATCTGATATTAACAGGAAAGACAGATTTCAAATAACATTGCCTATGCTTGTGGTATTGGAGATATTCAAGATCACATAATTATTCATTTCTACCATAAATCATGAGCTTTTAATCTTGAAGTAAAATGTTTCACCAAAAAAATTGCACTTAGGTAATGTTAGGCTAACAGCTATTAAATAAACTTTTAGAACCAGGCTAATAGAGATTTTCACCTATATCAGCCACCTTTCCCGTAGAACGGAACTTGTTTGGAAGTGCTCAGATGCCCCCTGAACTTAACTCTAAGGTAGTAAAAGTTTATCAGAATAACCGTAGCACAAGACGGAGGAGAACCGAAATTCAGATACCAGAGACAGGCCAAAGGTTGTGGGTCAGCAGTAAGCCGGGTAATCAGAAGACAGGCTAAAGGTCAGGGCAAGTTGAAAACGGGTAATCCAATCAACAGGCAGAGGTCAGCATTCAAACGGTAAAATTTAAAGCGAAAGGTCACAACAGGAATCATGTCAGCAGCAGAGTATCCATTGATTAACAGAAAACAGAGCTGGTCAGCAATTGTACAGTACACTGATGCTATAACCGGCAGGGAGGCTAAGCCCTCCCTGCCTTAAATATTTAAAGTGACCAATCAGGAACTAGACTCCAGCAACACCATAACGAGCCCCAGATGCTGCCTAATAAAAACACCTCTAATGCACAGGTGCTCAGCTGCCACACTTGCCGAGATGCGGTGCTAAGTACCTAAGCGCCCAGGCCATTGCCATGGTGATGGCTAGGATGAAGAGGGCGGAAGTAGCTCTGGGACACAGGAAGCAAGCCATTGCAGCTCATGACATTGCTGCTGCGGCTCGTGACAGGTAGAAATCATCTTCTAATTTACATGTATGCTACAAAGGTGTAAATTGCTTTTATTTTGTAGCCAGTATTAGCTTTTTAATTATTCCTCCTGTCTCCCCAACTACGTCAATGCCTGGCTTTCCTGGTATTTATATGACCTGGCCAGAGGCAGATGTGAAAACTGCTCACTCTTGCTAATTCTTATATCTGTATGTTATCCTCCACACTGAGAAGTGTTCATATTTGTTTTTGTATTTTAATAATATTAAATGTAGACAACCCTGAGCTGTGGCTGGAAGTCATAGAGGTAACGGTTCTGGCCCACCGTGTTGACACAATAACCCACATATATTTCTACCATAAAAATTCCAGGTTTATTAAACTGTAGCTTGTTAGTTGGAGGAAAAATTGATTAAGGGCAAGCAGAGCTAACTTTCCCATAATTAAGTGAAACTAAGCCACAATATAAAATAATAGTATATATCCTCACCCGCTGCCTTGGTGTCACTGACTCTGCCCTCAGCTTCACTCCTCACATTCAATCCCTCTCACAGTCCTGACACCTCCTTTTCCCCAACATTGACAAAATATACCCCTTAATCATTCAGGAAGTAACCAAAGCCTGATCCACTCATTTATCACTTCCCACTTTGCCTACTGTAAGCTGCTCCTCACTGGCTTTCCCCTAACCTGTCATTCCCCACTACAATCCATCCTGAATCCTTTAGCTAGCGTTGCACCTCTTCTGATTATAAATCCATTCCCTCCAGAATTCAGTACCAAGTGCTCACTCACTTATAAAGCTCTCACTAATGCTCACCCCATACACCGCTGACCTCACCACCATATATACACCCCTGTTCTACCATTCACTCTTCCACTGACCTTTGTCTTTCTTCCCTTTTGATCTCTATCTCTGGAACTCCTTGCCTCAACCAATCAGACCCCAATCTACAATCTTTCAAACACTCCATCTTCACGTTTGCCTACCCTACCTTCTGGACCCTCATGTCCTCTTCCCCAACTTCTTCTGACCACCACATCCACTTTTTTCGCTTTTGCTCCTACTGTCTCTCATCACCCCCTCCATCTAAAATGTAAGCTCCCTCGGAAACGGTCCGATCTACTTTATGTCTCATCTCCATCCACTGTCCCTTGTCATGTCTCTGCTGATTTTTATGTGAGAGCTGTTTGTTTACTCACTTTGTACCTGTATCTGTAATTGTTTGTACATCACTCATTCTCTATTTGTTCCTGACTCAGCCATCATGCATGATCGCATAAATGTATTTGTTATTATGTGTAACTGTAATCATACCTCTGCTCATGCTTATGTATGTTATGTTTGTATCATGATTGTCTGGCGCTACCTAATTTGTGGTGTTCTATAAATAAATGATGATGATAATATATGATAATATATGATAATCCTGCTAAAGTATGCTCCTCTGAGACTTATTTGTAAAGTAATAGTTAGTTCACGTATAATGGATTTAATTTGAAAGTAATACTTTTTGGGGGCATTTAGTTCTGTCTGGATGGAAAAAAAATGTGTTCACATATTTTTTTGCATTAACACTGCTCCTTTAAATCCAGAGACTCAACTGAAAACAATGTAAAGCAGTTGCAGATGGTTCCCAAAAAAATCTTATAGTCACCATAGAGCCACTTACAGAATATTATAGTATTATAAGCTCAGTCAGTGTATCCTTACTTTGCAAACTGTTACAGTAACCAGTACTTCTTTGGCAGCTGCATGCAGACACCTAAAATAGAAAGATCAAATCATTGTTTGCATAGAATTGATGTTAATGTGCAATTCTTGTCCTTTAAATGGTCAAGATTATGGTGTAATGTGTGCAATGGCTCTATATAACATGACACACAGATCCGTTTTGGTGACTAATTGGTTCCTATGCTGCTTATTCAGCATTCTCCAGTCTGCTCAGGACTAATGCACAGTGAACTGTCTTGTAACTGCACACAAGCTCTCTCTTGTATGCTACAATTGTACAGCCTATTTTCCCTGGAGTGAAAAAAATATTTCTTTCCATCTAGACCCTCTCTTAAAACCACCACAGAATATTTCTCCACCTAATTTAGGTCCTTCTCGGATCTTGAGCTAATCTGCTTTTGTTAAATGGAATACACTGTCACAATTTGTGCAAAAGTTTAATAACAGTTCCTATAACAGACATATGGGGGTATATTTACTATACCCCCATATGATTTTGAAAAAGTGGAGATGTTGCCTATAGCATCCAATCAGATTCTATTGCCTGATTCATTAAGGATCTTAACTTGAGAAACTTCTTATTTAAATCTCCTGGACAAAACCATGTTACAATGCAAGGGGTGCAAATTAGTATTCTGTTTTGCACATAAGTTAAATACTGACTGTTTTTTCATGTAGCACACAAATATCAACTTTAAATTTTAGTGTACAAATAAGCTATCAAGTATTTGTGTGCTACATGAAAAAACAGTCAGTATTTCATTTATGTGCAAAACAGAATGCTAATTTGCACCCCTTGCATTGTAACATGGTTTTGTCCAGGAGACTGAAATAAGAAGTTTCTCAAGTTAAGATCCTTAATGAATCAGGCCCATAATCTCACCCATATGAAATATTTGTTCACACAAGAAAAAACAACTGAAAAGAAGTATCCTAGCACTGCTAGTCAGTACAATAATTATAGTTATATTATAATATAATGTACCATCAACCGAACAGTTTTCACAAGGATAAGGTATGCCCCACCACGATGTAACATACTCAGACTTAAACTGGGGTATGGTGTCATCTTCCAGTTGGGTAGCAAAGGGAACAGGAATAGAGACTGTGTTGCTGTGGTGGTCTCTTAAAGAGCCGTGACCAAAAGAATCATAAGTAAGTCTCATTGATTCATGGCTGTCTTGGCTTAAGGTTTAGGTCAATAGAGTGTAAAGAGGAAGCTTGTCTCTCCAACCCAGTTGGTATTATTGTAGTTTTAGTCACTGATGAATGCTCATAGATCAGAAACTAGGTCACCACCCACAGTAGGAACTGATCATCAGACACTAAGGGCTAGATGTACTAAACTGCGGGTTTGAAAAAGTGGAGATGTTGCCTATAGCAACCAATTAGATTGTAGCTGTCATTTATTTAGTACAGTCTACAAAATGGCAGCTAGAATCTGATTGGTTGCTATAAGCAACATCTCCACTTTTTCAAACCCACAGTTTAGTAAATATACCCCTAAGCCTCCTACTGAAAAATCAGTCATATTAGCATCAGGGTAGAGCGGTGGGCCCAGGAGGTTACATCACTGAGCTCCTACCCAAGTTTTGTTATGGGGCCAATCGTGCACTGTTCCTCCCCTGGCTTGTAGTACCCAACCCCAAACACCCGCCAGGTAGGTTTAAGACACTGCTCAACCAGCCTTCCAAATGTATTACAAATCAATAGCATTTACAGTTGGGGAAACTGAGGTCATATTAAGATTTCTGTGCCATTACAGTTCAGGAATTACATATACTATGTACTCTTAAGAGTCTGGATATAACGGGGTCTATGTATCAAGGCAAATATGGAGGTTAGCAGCGCATTTCTATTCTTCCCTCTTTGTTTTCCTCTGGACAGCTATTTTGCACAGTCATTCCCTCTCTCTGAGGAGTCAGGGCAGAGTAAGAATATGAGTGTATGAAATCCTGCTCTCTGAAATCCTCTATCACCTCTGATGTGATGTATTTCTGCTCTGCTCCATTTGCGAGCAGAGCTGTCTTATATTTAAAAACTTCTTATTGCGTATATATATATATATGTCCCTGTTGTTCTCTAAAGACGTTAGTACATAGAGCATTTAGTACCCATGTAAAAGCTCTCCTCATGTCTCCTCCACTCCATAAGAACAGAAGCGCATTGTCCATTGCACATTGTGAGCCTGAGTCATTAAGGACCTCCACAAAACCAGTCTGTGCACGCTCAGAACGGAAGATCTAGGTGTGAAAAGGGCACTTGCTAAAGCCTACGATTTAGAGTAGTGGAATGGACGGATTCACATAGGCAGTGCACAGTAATGGCATTCCTGTGCAGTCAAGTCCAAGGCAATCTCCAGCACACTGAGAAGTATATCAGCTGTACCTCCTGCTCCAGCTAGGGGTCTAGTTTAAGTTCTTGCACCAGAAGCAGCGGTATTACAGCTGTGGGTGCTGACGGCACAATCAGTGACAAAACAAACACCATTTTTTTTAAAAAAAAACAGCGTCCCCCCACCCATAAAGCGTAACCGATTGCTGCCAGCCTAGGCTGGTAGTAGCCAAATCCTGGGGACAAAAATCATTGGGACCCCCGATTTTACTACATCCAGCACTAGGCTTAGCCAGTCGGGGCTGTTGTCACTATAGCAAGGGAACCACGCAGTGTGGGGTCACCTTGCCATAATGACAAATCAGCCCCAGGCTGGTCAACACGGAGCAGGATTCCACAAGAATATCAGGGGAGTGGTGAGTATGAATTCGTCAATCAGAAGTGACTAGTTGTTGCTGCTGATCGTCATCATTATCACTGCTTATTGTTGCACAAGCCCTCCAGCACCCACAAGGATATGTCTCCTGATAGACGTATCTTCATGTGAATCCACAGACCTATCTTCATGTGAGTCAGATTTATGTGAAAATTATATGGTACTATGCCCTTCCTTGCCCGCACCTTCCTTCTACCATTCCAGCTCGCCAAGCGTACGGAGACTCACCTCAGCAATATGCAGATATCTACATATGGTCATGTCTGTGCACATTTTTTCAGGGCATGCACAGTACCAAAACGCCTTTCTTACAAAAGAAAAACTGTCCTACACCCAATTTTAAAACAAAAAATTATCTTTTAGAAATAAATGAATGTATGTGTCATGAAGCACTGAAAGTGGCCAACCTAAAGCAGCTAAGCAAGCAAATTATTCTGAGCGATGTAAAACAAGTATTGCATAAATGTGTACAGCTGATTTATGAAGCTCAAAACATCAGCTGAGCGGTGAAAAATCGGACACACATAGAGCCATCAGTTTGGGACACGAAGTAAGAGTCCTGACAGGACTTCAGCATTCTGCCTATACTCATGGGAACAAAGCTCAGGCCTCCTGGCACGCCAGCTCCCTGGCTGTAGGCCAAAACACAAATCCATACACTTAAGAGCAACAAGAGGGATAATGTCAGGAACTATTTTGAACGCAAGCAGGAATAAATCCCGGTTGGTAACCTCTACCACTGGCACCAAGTAGCAAAATAACAAGAGGACACAGTATTAAAATGATAAAAGTTTAGTCTTTAATTTAAATAGCAAGTCAACTCCAATACTCCTTTTTATAATATAGAACAGGACTGTAACTAGGCCTAAAGTATAGTTGAGTCACAATGTAGAAAATATAATTCCAAGATATACATATATATATATATATATATATATATATATATATATATATATATATGTATAATATATATATATATATATGTATATATAATATGCACAGTTCGTATTCTTAGTAAGCAACAGATAATTCAGGAAACATTAATGTGAGTATTTAATTTAATCAGCAAATAACAAAAATCAAGTTGATGCTGGTTATTACATTATATTTGTGCTAGTGCTGGATAAGAACGGAATGGACTCATGGAATCCGAATAGCAAACACAGAGAAGCTGATCGCACTGTAGTAAAGTACAGTGCTGGCTTTACAGCAAGATGCACAGCAACAACCATGAAGCAGATCAGGCATTCAAATCTCCACAATGCCAGGTGTAGATAAGCGTATACAGCAGATACAGTAAAGGAGAACACCCATCAGTGCTAGATAGCAGCCAATGGAACCAGACACCACCAGTACAGGAACAAAGTATAGTAATAGTTCATTGTTAAATAGCAGTAGGTGGAACCAGTCACACCCAATTCAGGAACAGAGCACAGCAAAAGTTCAGTTCCTGATAGCAGCAGGTGATACTGGACACAGCCAATGTAGGTAGAGAGCACAGCAATAGTTCAGGGCTTGTTAGCAGCACATAATACGGAACACTGACAATGTAGGCACAAAGTACAGCAATAGTTCAGTGCTTAATAACAGAGGATGACACTGGCCACAGCCAATGCAGAAACAAAGTAGAGCAATAGTCAGCATTAGAGAACAGTAGGTAATAATGGACACATCCATTGCAGGAACACAGCAATAAAACGGTGCTTGATAGCAGCTGGTAATACTGGACACAACCCATGCAGGATCAGAGAACAGTTCATCAAATATAGTCCTCAGTCAGGCGCGGGCTGGGAGATGTCAGCCCGGGGGGCGCACAGGCGGCCCCATCACATGACACGCGATGCGGCCGCGTCATTGATGACTCGGCCGGCCACATCATGTGTCATGAGATGCGACCGCCTGTGCGCTGACGCGGCCACATCCCGTGTCATGGGATGCGGCCGCCGGTGAAAACAGGCTATATTGCATCTGGGGGACGGCTGGCCGGCCGGCCTACCCCCTGGCCCTAATAGCGGTAAGACTGAGCGGCAGGCAGCTAATAGCAGTGGTCAATACAAAGCAGGGTCAGTAATCATAATAAAGATAACAGAAATGCTGAATATTGGTCTGAGAGACTCAAACATCTTGCAAGGAATCATTAAACAGACTGGATCTTATAAGTATAGGTCTTCTCTCCAGCACCTTCACAACATAAATGTTCATCAGGCCCACATCAGATTATGTAGGAGTTATACACATTGATGGGTGCTACACCTTATGTTGATATGTTATTTTGTTATCTATGTAAAAGTAAACAAAAGTACAAAAATGCAGAAAGTCTATATGTAAGAATGTCTCTAGTCCAAAAAATATAAATTGTGATAAAAATCCATATAAATCTTTGTCTTCTTGTGACTTGTCTTTTCCTCGTGGAAGAGTGATATCCTCACAAAGTTTCATGTGTACCAAATATGCAATATAAGAAGTAAATATATATTTACATATAGTGTAGTATATCTCGATTGAGTAAATGGCAGCACAAGAATACTAATATATATAATTCAATTAAACCAGTGGTGTATAATAAAGTTGTTGTAATGATACCTCACCCCCTTTGTGAGTGCGCTTACTGTCAAATCAAACCAGAAACACATCCATTACCACTTGTGGTATCAAATCTTCGGGGGAAACACTGTTAGGTAAATCTGCTTACTCTATTGCAGATGAAATGGATCATTCAGAAAGCATCATTCTCAATTCATATAAAAGATTCCAGATAAAGACACCAGGGGGTATATTTACTAAACTACGGGTTGGAAAAAGTGGAGATGTTGCCTATAGCAACCAACCAGATTCCAGCTTTCATTTATTTAGTGCATTCTACAAAACGAAACCTAGAATCTAATTGGTTGCTATAGGCAACATCTGCACTTTTTTAAACCCGCCGTTTAGTAAATCTAGCCCCAGAACTCTCATATCAGACTTTGTAGATCTTATTCGTATGCAGCAGTGTCTTTTTAGGGCTTAAAAAACAGCTGTGATGCTGGATAGGTCAGGTGGATATCCTTGAAAAAGAACATTTAACCAACGCGTTTCAGCCTGTAAGGGTCTTTTTCAAGGCATCCAATTGGTGTATATAATTCCTACATAAATCTTGTCTTTCTGTAGGGGACAGTGAAAACCTCTATACACAATGTAAGCTACCACATCTCAAATAGAGCGCTCCAGAATTGTTTTCCACAAATATTTTTAGATACACATCAGATTAACCTGTCCTTTGTTTCCTTTGGTCCAAGCCAACTGTCAATCGAGAAAAGTTTTGTAATAGTTCCTCCTGTAGTGACCTTTAAGGCGTCGCAGCCTCATATGTTATCAAGGCTGAGACAGTTTGTGACAGATACATAAACAAACCTTAGAAACATTGCCAACAAATTTGCAGAATATTATTCCTGGGTGTTGTCTAAAGTAATGCAACGGCATGACGTATGGTGACCTGCTTTCCCTCTCCTTCTAGAAATCCTTTTCTCTCCTTTTTGGTTTTGTTTCCAAACCAAACTTTAGCAAAAAACAAATTAAGTTAAAATCAGCTTTGATAGCTCCATTTGTGCAAGTGCACCTAGATTCCCCCCAAGGTGGTTTGTGAAGCAATATGGCAGCACTTGGCTACATCCTAATTTTATATGTCTCTGTAGGCCAACTATGCATCAAGACATACTGGTTTACAGCACAGATACAGTCAAATTCATAGCGCTATATATCCAACGTGCATACAATTTCAATGATACGAGTTCTCATTAGTATAAGATATAGAATAATAGCTTCTACGTTTTGTGACTTTTAGATGACCCATATAGAAGAGCTATGGTAAAGTGAGCTAAAAAGGACCAAAAACCCCTCCACTGTAATTAAATGACAGCAATTGTCTTTTTAAAACAAAACAGTCCTGATTCATCTTCGAACGTAAGTGCTGATTCCTGCTGTATTTTGCATGAAATTACTCTGTGCATGTTCATAAGCGGACTTTACACCAATGAGCGCAAGTGCATTCAATTCATCTTTGAATGCAATGGACAATTCTGACTGCCTATGATTTCAAGGGTGGAACGGGGGAGGGAAGGGTCGTATGCATGTAGGCAATGTACGGTAATGCGCTGGTGCTCGTTATACCAATGATAGTTATTCTGAAAACTAATATAGCAGCACAAGAATTCAGAACAGTACGAGTCCGACATGAATCAAATATAGACTTACTATAAAACAGACATTGGGATTTCCGTATTTAAATCGGCAATGCCGGGTCCCGACAACTGTACAATCTAGTCTAAGGGTTAGGGTTAGTTTTAGGATTAGGGTTAGGATTAGGCGCTGGGACCTGGCATAGTGACTTTAAATATGTAAATCCCAATGGCGCTATATTATGTGACGTAAATGTGAAGTGTCAGCATTTACTGTATTTGGAATTGATAGCAGGTAGGTCGCAGATCTTGTGTGTCTAGTTTAAAGTAAGTCTACATTTGATTCATGTAGCACTCATACTGTTCTGAATTCTTTTGTCCTTATTAGTTGTCGGAATAACTATCATCGGAAAAACATACCCCACCCCGATAATGGCATGCTGAGGTCAAGCTATGAGAATCTCTAAGGTACATGTTTTTTTAGCCATATCCCTTGCACCAGTTAAAGGGCAGATGTAAGTCCAACTGAGAGTGATGCCGGACGTGTATGTATACCAGAGCAACTGTAAAAATGCATTATATATACAGTGCTCATTAATAACATGATGATATATATATTTCATGTAAAATAGTTTTTATTAAAACTTAGTTTTATTAATGATTATAGTATTAAGTGGTGTTTATGTATTTAATTTTATCTTGCACATACGCATTGTGTGTATCCTGCAGTGTGTTCTGCCTGTCTGCATGCGGCAAGTACCAAATAGCCAGAGCTTAATTATATCCGTATTAAAATGGAAACATTTCTTGAATTACACTAGTTCTTGAATACGGACGAGATGGGTAAAATTTTCGTCCTATTTTAAAAAACACAAATTGCGTTCGCTTTACGTTCCTTGATGAATCAGGCCCAACATCTCTGCTATAAAATAGCACTACAATACGATACAATTCAATGAGGACAGCTGTGTGCAGGCACACCTAAAAAGTTGCCATCCGGGCAAGGAACTGACAGCAGGTGCCTAATCCAAAAAAGTTTATCAAGTAAAGTGCTGTAGTTTGGAGGGGGGCTCTAAATGCCTAGTTCGCTTTCATGAATGCCCCCCTTAACTGCGCTCTTCCTATCTGAATGCCTATAACATGTAAATTCTAATAGTCACCCAAATCATTTTATAGCTATCACTTGGCAGTTGCTTTTGGATTGTAATGGTTTATAACACACTTCTGTTGACATTAATCCACAAGCTAGGATAATAGGATAATGTCTTTGTGGACAGTTTTTAAAAGCTAATGTTTATTATAGGCCAAAAGGATAGATTTTGTAAATTGCATCCAATACTTATAATTTATAGTTTGTAAAATATGCTCTGCTAGAGAGCGTATCTAACATTACCTGGAAAGTAAACCTTATTTATCTTCAGAGGGCATGAATGTGCTCAGCATACATCCCCATCCCCAATTCTGTACCATTTATCTGCCTGGCATCATTAGATTTGTATTCCACAGCATAGCTTTTCACCTTGAAGATTTCAAACTCTCTGATGTCAGCCATTGATGTAACATTAGGCATGATCGCCAAGCATATACGTCCGTCTCCCCAGTCGAGAGAAAAGCTTTTACTTTGCAGGTAATGTTAGATACACTCTGCTAGAGAGTGTATCCATCAATATTGGACTTATCCACTAAAGCAAAGTTGTCCTTGAGATGGAAGGACCAAATTGCACGTCATTTATAAGCACAGTTAATCAACAATACTTTACTTTATATTAAACTTTTGACTGCTGCTTTTATAACCGTGTTTTTTTCCATGTCCAAAAAAACACTCCTACAGGCTGTAAGAATGGTTAACCAAGTCAAAAGCAAAAGCACACCATGCAATTTGCGGATATAATCTCTGATATAAATCATGTAAATTTTCGTATTCATCAAACTAACAAACCGCTGTGCAAAAACCATTTATATCATCCCAATGACACATCTCATCTGGAATACTGTGTCATGTTCATAAGATGCCTCTAAAAATATAGAGTGATTGTGGCCCAAGCCATGAGGGACAGTTTAACTGTGGCTCAGAGGTCAGGGACTAAAATAGAGAAACACAACACTCCTTCTATATGCAATACTGTAAAATGATTTCTATTGACTAAAAGAAATACATTATTAATAAATAGACCACTGGGTATATTATTTCTCAGCATAGGGCCTGAATACGATGTTCTTAATGTGTGAAAATGTTGTTTGTTTATATGGGCTATCTGAGAGGAAAAAGTAACAGTGAATGGAAACATTGTAAAGCCATCAACTGTGTAGGAGACTACTTTGGCAGAAGACATTTAATGTGTGTTGTTACTGGCTCTAACTATACATTGGCAAGTTCACCTAATTTCATTGGTGTAACATTAGATGTGTGCATCACTAAATAGTAAATGATGACAAAAAGTATTCTGCCAACTTTTACTACCTTCTCTTTATAAGTAATCTTATCTTTGAAGTGTACATTTTATTAACACTGTGATATTTTGAATTTCAGTCATTTTACTTGGATTTTACACATTGAACCACACTGCTGCTAAACATGAACCAATCTGTTCTGAACGAAAGCAAGAAAAATAAATCTGAATGTTGTTATAGAGCTTCTATGTAGAATCTTATATACATAACCCGCACGGTCTGTACTTGTAAATAGAGATGGGAAGAAAACGTCTCTTAGATCTTTCTTATCATGTCTTAGTTCAAATGAGCACTTCAATAGATCATTCATTTTGCAGAATGAGTTTCCTGTGTGGCTATTTAACAGTTCTTAATGAGATTTTAATTGATGTATCACAGAGAAAAGTTTGTGAATGAAAGCTAAATATACATACAAACGTTTTAAAATTCAGATAATGAACAGAAACAACAGAGTATGTTCTGGTAAGTGGATAACAATTTCATTTTATTTAATTACATTTTTGCTAGAAAAAATATGAAATAACTCTTATTACATGTATTGATGTCTTTGATTTATATTTATAAGTCCAACAAGTGCTACTTTGGGTTTACACAGCTTTTGGATTGTACTTTATGGACAGCACTCAGACCATTTTTATTGTGTTGCAGTGCGTGATATCTTCTTGCTTATATAATACCTTATGTATAGGTTACATACAGTAAGAAAATAAAGAATTACCATAAGAATGTTCCCTTATCTCAAATCCCAAAAGTGAGGTGCCCTGGTAATCATATGCAGTACGAAAAAAGAGATTCTTCTAGTGCCAGACACCCGCCATTAAAACCATAGGCCAAGGAAATATTTCATTATTGGCAAGGCCATAAATAATTTAGAGTGAGATTTCTATTAAAATTTTAGGCGTGGCTTATGCAAAACAAGGTGTAACTTGTGTATGTAAATGAGTGTGGTTTTAATGAAATTGAGACAGACATCCTTAGAACCAACGCCGGCATCAAAACTGCTTGTAGAGGAAGAGTTTGGAAAATTGATTGCTGTATCTCCTAGGATGTGTGTTTATTTTAAACTTTATGCAATCAAAAGATGGATTTGAAATGTCATCATGAATGGAAGTCCTCATTAATGTTATTTCAAACTGTTTTCATTTTGGAAGTGTGCAACGCTAGAAAATACCCATAAACAAATCAGGCAATATGTCTCAGAACTGAAAATGAAACTCAAGCTGGTTATTAACAGGATTCCAAGATCCTATTTGTTTTTGTTAACTTCAGTTTCCATGATACACTGTAGAAACATAACGTACTAAAATATTTACAATGAACTTCCCTATCCCCAACTATCAAAACATGAGGCTCCAGTGTCGGGGACCCTTGCCATTCAAGAGTTCTTAATTTTTCCAGCTATTTGAAAATGTTTCACAGTTGACAGAATCATTTATAAAACCAGAACTGTTGACATTTGTGTCAATAGCAGCTGATTGGGTAGCAGGTGCAGCTGTCTAATCATCTGCCATTAAAACACAGGTTCCCAGGAGCAATGAGATTTGAAATTCTGCTGCATGTTTTAGTACAGTGATGAGCAACAGGCAGCCCCAGGGCCGGATGTGGCTATCCAATTATTTAACTGCAGTCCCCAGCTCCTTCCTCCTTTATTGCCATATTTGTTTGTAATGTTTGTTTGAAATGCCTGCTGATATGTTTTTACAGATAAGTGTCTCTTTCTTTGGTTAAACTTATTGTTTTAACTTATTACTGCGATTAAGGGTAATGTGCGGCCCCTTTGAAGGTTAGAGGGCCGCTCATGTGGCCCCTGAAGTGTATCAGGTTGCCTATCACTGCTTTAGCAGGTGCAAGCACGATCACAGAGGTGCCCAGTTGAGAGTTTTTACTGGGCATCAGGGGTCTGAGTTATTAAGGAGAGCAAAGCAAAAAAAAAGGAGTAACTTTGCACCTTGGCAAAACCATGCTGCATTGGAAGGGGAGATCAATTTAAAGTGTGGGGACAGATTTATAGCTGGGGTGGGTCATGTTCGAGATCAACTATAAATTTCTGTGTAAAAATAAAGCTATCAAGTATTTGTGCGATACATGAAAAAGCAGCCAGTATTTTTCTTACATGCAAAAAAATAAATTAATTTGCACCCCTTGCATTGTAACATGGTTTGTCCAGGATCAAATGTACTGCTTTTTTTGCCTTGCTCTCCTTAATGACTCAGGCCCCAGGACTCCACTGTTCTACCTTGTTGGGGATGTCAGGGGGTCATAATAATAACTTAAGCATGGGTGGAGTTTTCCCTATTTAAATGACAGTATTCTTAACAAGATCTACAGATTGTTGCATCTCACACATTAGTAGATATAGGTTGTAATAAAGGGCATTTGCAGAGTGGAGAATAAAATAAAGTTGAATGAAGATAAAATGCGAGGGAGGGAGAACTCAAATGATACAAACATAATTGTATTTATAAAACACAAAAGACAGAAGTGCCAAGCATGGGGTCATGAGTTCAATTCCCAACCATGGCCTTATCTGTGTGGAGTTTGTATGTTCTCCCTGTGTTTGCGTGGGTTTCCTCCGGGTGCTCCGGTTTCCGCCCACACTCCAAAAACATACTAGTAGGTTAATTGGCTGCTATCAAAATTGACCCTAGTCTCTACCTGTCTGTCTCCCTCTCTGTCTGTCTGTCTGTGAGTGTGTGTCTATATTAGGGAATTTAGACTGTAAGCTCCAATGGGGCAGGGACAGATGTGAATGAGTTCTTTGTACAGCGCTGCGGAATCAGTGGCGCTATATAAATAAATGGTGATGATGATGAATCAGTAAACACAGTAAACACCATAAATATAATTATGTTGTGGATGAGTAGCGGCGTACCAAAAATACATAAATAAAGTGCTTATCTGATGTATAAATTGGAAGAAACTGTAGTCCTCCTCGGCAGAGTCCCAAAATAATGTGAATAGTTTTATGTAAGCTCAAAAGAAATAGAATACCATAGTGCAATATGCTATTATCAGCATCTAGTTACATCCTCTTTAAAAAAGGAACATCTCAGTAAAATACATAAAAGTTTTAATAACATATAAGTAACAATCAAATGCCTGTACATTGAGCAAAATAAATAGAGGCTTATCTGGAAACAATATCCTGCTGATATTCTAGGGATATGACGATCTGGCCACAAAAGAGTTGTCCCCAGCAGGCTGTAATGAGAGGATAATCCAGATAGCTTTCTTACTTGACGCGTTTCGCCGTTGTGACTTTCTCAAAAGGGTTAGATCCAAACTCCCATAATTTATAGCCCAGCAATAACTATTGGGCGCAGTCCAAAGGTAGAAAAACCGGAGCAAAGCATGACAATCAACTTGCTTCTTTCCTAAATATTGTAACATCACTTCCGCCCAAAATAGCGTAATGTCACATCTGCCCTATACTTCATAATGCTATACAGCGAATACAACAGACAATAATTACATAAAATAGGTACATAAGCACCTGGCTTAATCATTTATTCCAACCAATTGGTCATAGCTGCAAAATATCATAACATTATTTAATAATATGAATCGCCTGAATGCCATTTTATTGAAGCCAAATCTAATAGGCATAAGACGCCATTATATAGAAGATAAATACAAGAGGAAGTGTAAAAAATAAGGCGCCATTTTGTTGGAGATATAAATATTCAATATATTAAATAGTCACAATAAGTCGGACGCTATTTTGTTGGTGATCATTATAACAATATAAGCAGTTTATTTGTTGTCCCGAAGGGAAATGTACTGGATTTTTAAGTTGGTGCACTTTGGCACCCTTGGGTCTCAATGAGGCTTTTGAAATAGCACCTTTTATTAGTTAATGTTTATCAGTCTAGTGTCAATGTTTTTAGAACAATTTTTTTTTGTCTTGTTCCATTTTTCCTCTTTTTTCCCTGTATTATTTTGCATATCTGTTCATTTTAGTATGTATGTATGTATAGGATATCTGATGGTAAATATATTTTAGATTTATTTGTGCATTATGTAATAGTAGTAGTATTGAGACGACTGCTTATATCGTTATAATTATCACCAACAAAATGACATCCAAATTATTGTGACTATTTAATATAGTGAATATTTATGTCTCCAACAAAATGACACCTTATTTTTTATTCTATTGTATGGGGGAATATTCAATTGTCAGTGAGGTTTTTTTTTTTGACCGCATTAAGTCATTTTAACACTGTTTTTTATAATTTTCGAGCGGGTTGCCCGCAATTCAATTACATTTGTAACGCTCAGTATTTTTTCATGAAACGGTCCTTTCACGCTTCAGTGGATGGTCTATTGAAAGTATAGGGTGTGCGAGAAGCAGTCGTGTTAAAAGCTGTTCAATTGTTTTTTAACACGGCGCGTTAAACGGAAAAATATGCTGTTTCATCTCGTTAAAAATAAAAAACCTCTGAAAAGTATTTGAAATCATGTAATAATGGGGAAAAAAATTTAAATTTATCACTAATGCCTAACTTGTGTAAGTTGATTTTCTTGTGAAAAAAATAATGAAATAAAATAAACATAAAAAATAAATAAAATAAAATCACTAATTATTTATATTTATGTATGTTTTTGGTACAAATAAGAATGTAGCACTGTGTTTTGACATGGTATAGATGATTCTATAGTAAAAAATAGTTGAATTAAAAAATATGCAAAAGAATATACTGTAATGTAGATATTATCAATGTGTAATGCAATCTAATGTATGGAAATGTATGCAAAACCTTTTTTTTGTGTTATACATGACCGCGTTAAAACTCCCCTTCACTCCCTTAGAAACTCGCAAACACAATGTTTAACGCGCAGGGCATCGTTCCCTCTTTTTCAATTGAATTGCATGAGTTTTCCCGCTGTGCTAGTTCAAAACGGTCGCTATTGCCGTCAAAAACCCGCTGGGGGGAAAAAACTTGCTTACAATTGAACACCCCCTCTATGTGTTGAAAATCTTTAATTATTTACATATTTGTTCACTAATTTCACTGAGCGCCCTTTGTCTATTGGGCATTTTTTATGATTGTATTTATATATAACTAGCCGGCGTTGCGTGGGTCCGATTTGTGATGTGTAGCAGTTTTTATATACCAATTATTTGGTAATTAGACCAAAAATGGTATTTAGAAAATAAGATTTGTCGCTTTGTTGCGTTGTCGTTATCTCGTGTTGAGGTGAGGTTTCCTTCCAGCAGTCAAACAATTGTTTACAATAAAAAAATGGTGTTTTCAACATGGGTCACGTTGTCGCTACGTGGTCTAATAGGTTACATAATCGATACTAAATAAGTATGTAAGAATTGACAGCTTTACATTGAGAGCTGTGCAAGATATTCACAAACAAACTTCTTATATCTATATATATATATATATATAAATTATTTTCTCTAATAGAGAAAGCTATGTTTATTGTACTGACTATTGAAAAATCAGGACTATCAAATAATAAACATTACTGTCATAAAATTACTTATTGCCTTCACCTGGGTTTGAAAATAACATTAGGCAGTAACTTGATGCTGTTTGTTAATTTTATGTGATTTAGTAGAGCTTCCATTTATTTTTGCTGGCCTAAGAATAGGAAGAAATCGAAACCAAGTTTATGGTCTTGTACAGAATTGGTCTGGCTTCAGAAGAATCAGAGTAGATAGCATATGGGTGAAGGTAAATGCCGGTCAGTCTGGTTTAGCTGTAAAATATTTATATAATAATGCATGATTGACATAGTTTAACAAATGATGTATATTGTATTAAAACAATGTGAAGGGCACTCAACAGAAATGTGCATTGCCATGCATTCTTATGGGTCTTCAGTACGTCACTATCTGGTTCCTCTCATAAGTATAAACTGAATTTCCAGGGCCTGATTCATTAAGGCAATAAAAGGAGTACGTTTTCTCCTGGACAAAACCATGTTACAATGCAAGGGGTATTAGTATATATTAGTTTATTATTTTGTACATAAGTTAAATACTGGCTATTTTTTTCATATAGTAATAGATAGCTTTATGTTTTTGATATTTAAAGGTGATCTAGGACATGCCCTACCCCAACTATAAATCTGTCCCCACATTTTAAATTTACATCCCCCTCCAATGCAACATGGTTTTGCCAATGTGCAAAGTTACTCCTTTTTTGCTTTACTTTCCTTAATGAATCAGGCCCTGTGATGTTTTATATGTAAAATGCTGCTTACATCAAAGTCTGTTAAAGATTGAATTCAACATTTAGAAATGTATTGAAAAAGTACAATAGTATGAAGACCTACAGGCGCTAATAAATATTCTTTCTAAATATAATAAAGATAATACTTAAATTTAATGGTGACAACCCTCCGATTCTTATTTCTCACAAGTAGTTCATGTGGTCATGGAACAGAGAGAAAAAGAGGGACAATATAGTGTGATATAGTCAAGGTAATACAAAATAATAGAACTAAAATGTTCTAATAAACACAGAAGATCTTCTCTTATATGTAGACGTCCCCTTTGATGGGGTACTCACAAGAGTCAAATGGAATATGGGCTCATCAAACAATAACTTGTCTTTTCTTTTCATAAAGTCTCTATCCATGGGATATTTCCATTGTCACGAGTTTTAGATGTTTCACCAGTATAAAAAATGAAATAAAATATCTCTTTTTCAAGAACCAGTCCAGGTCGAAACATGTTGGAGCTTGTTTACTGCTGATTTGATGATATCTCTTACACTGAATGGATGTTTATGTTTGGCGTGCTCTGCATGGGAACCAGTTTTGGAAACTTTGTGGAACTTTTACCAACTGCCTGAATATTTCATCTATCTGGTATGAGTAGATATACTTTGTTTTTATATTGTATATCTTTGTGATTATATAAATAAATTTTTATTGAAGCAATATCACACTAGAGATATTTTATTTCATTTTTTATACTAGTCACACTGACGTCAGTGATCATGTGATAGTCTGTCCGGCGGCGCCTCTGAGTTCTCCCCTCCCCTCTCAGCATGCATCGCGAGGAGCAGCTAGAGGAAGAAAAGGTAAGTAACATTTAAATTAATTTTAATTAATTATTCTTTTATCTGGTGAGCGGGGGGCGAGCGGGGGGCGAGCGGGGGGCGAGCGAGGGGCGAGTGGGGGGCGGGGAGCGAGCGGCGGCGGCGTTATTTTGCCTAGGGCGCCGTGAACCCTAGTCAGTTGTTCCACACATATAAGACATGACCATGAATTTCACACAAATATGAGAAAACAAATTTCTAGTTTAAGCTTTAAGGTACACTTGACTAGAGTCGGAGTACTTTATCTTTTTGTATCCATCTTCATAACCTACTAGACCTTGTGTATTCTGCATGGAAGAGTATGGGCATAGTATAACATGAAGCCAATCAGATAATCACAATGCTAACAGCCAAACACAGTATCCAGGAGCTAAATATACTGATCTTTGAAAGGAACTCTTGTCATTGTATTAGTAAAGACACTGCATTTGATGGGGCCAGTTTCGCAAGGTGACGTGGGAATGGAGAGCAATGCTGTGAGGTGGGAATGGAGGTAAACAGGAAACCACAGATTTAGAGTTTGTTAGTAGGGCCGGATTTACCACTAGACAACCTAGGCACCTGCCTAGGGCCCAGCGGTTCTCAGGGGGCCCACGGCAAAAGCAGATGGGGTGACAAGAAAAAAAATTGTGGCCCCTCCACCGACTCGCTGCACCCCCACCCCCGCGCAATTTGTGCGCGTGGGGGGGTGTAGTGCCGTAAGTTGGGGGAGGGGCTGGTGCGGTGGCTGGTCTCCTCCCTCCCTCCTCTATGTGTGGCCTGCTCCGTGTCACATGGGACGTGCACCACATGTGCTGGCGCCTGTGTGAAGATAAGGAAGACTGCACAGCTCGTGGATGGAAAAAGGTAAATTGGGGGGTAGTATATTGATATATTATGTGTGTGTGAGGGGCCACTGTGTATATTTTGTGTGTATATTATGTGTGTGTATTATGTATGTGTGAGGGGCCACTGTGTGTATATTATGTGTGCGAGGGGCCACTGTGTGTATATTATGTGTGTGAGGGGCTACTGTGTGCATATTATGTGTGTGTGAGGGGCCACTGTGTGTATATTGTGTGTGTGTGTGTGTGTGTGTGTGTGTGTGTGTGTGTGTGTGTGTGTGTGTGTGTGTGTGTGTGAGGGGCTGTTTGTGGGAGAGAAATAGGATTATTTTTTAAATGGTAACACTATTAATTTAATGTTGGAGCTGGTTGGAGGGAAATAGATCTATTTATTAAATGGGCATGCTATTAATTTAATGTTTTGGTTGGAGGGAGGCCTACTTATAAAATGTGGGTGCTATATTGATTTAACACTGGCGCTGGTTGGATATTACTAAATTTCATGTACCCATTTTTTTTCCAAATATGGCCTCCAACATTCCAGGATCCAGATAAGCAGCAACTGATCTAAAGAAACCAGCAGCCACAAGTGGTGAAAGTGACAAGAACAGGTAGGAGAGAGCAGGACAGTCTGCCAACTATCCTGAATCTGGTGGGATTTATATTATGAGGAGGTCTGACTTGTTTAAATGTTGCACTATGGGATTCATGCAGAAGACTGAGATATTAACATTATTATTACATTACAGCACTTTTTCAAGTTTCTGTAGGTAGAGGGCTGCAGTCAGTAACTGTAGTGGCAGATGGTCTGTGACATGGTAGTGATAGTAGACAGCTGTTTTTTTTTATTAGTGTGCTTGCTAACCCTGAACTGGAGTTTCTTGACATGTTAATTATGATTAATACCTAAGTTTAGTTAAAGATAAAGTACAATTTGTGTGAATTGAAAGGTAAGCAGTGGTGGAAGTGGGGTGTATATGGTAGTATGCCATACCGCTACTTCTCATACTTCATTCATTGTAAAATAATAAAATTCCATTCACTTGTTTAAATTTTTCATACCGCCACTTCTAAATTTCCACTTCGACCACTGAGCTTAATATTCATTGAATGGAGTATATGACCAGTATAATTCAAAATTCTGCTAGATCCTTTGTCAAAATATGGGGTCCATGGTCATTATTCTTTAACTGCTGGGACCACAGTGTGATGCAGTGTAATGATAAAGGAGGGCACAGTGTGATGAGAGGGAGAGTAATGAGGGCCACAGTGTGATGCAGTGTAATGATAAAGGAGAGCACAGTGTGATGAGAGGGAGAGTAATGAGAGGCCACAGTGTGATGCAGTGTAATGATAAAGGAGAGCACAGTGTGATGAGAGGGACAGTAATGAGGGGCCGCATGGTGATGCAGGAGGAGCAGCGTGATGTGAGGCGGCACATAGCTTACCCTTCTACTTAACTATAGGAGTATATGCTATGCTAAAAAAATATAGTGCTATGGATTGTTTCAGGGAGGGGGGGCTCAAACCAATATCTTGCCTAGGACCCCATGAGGTCTAAATCCTGCTCTGTTTGCTAGTGGAAGGAGCAAGGTCCCCCAACAGCAAGGTGTAGTAATATAAGGCCAAAATTGTGAAGACCACTCTAGCTCACCAGTAATAACTAAGCAATCAAGTCAGGATCAAACTAATGCTGGGAAATTATTGAATCAAATGTACTTCTTCATGAAACAAAATTCACACATCCAACTTACAGAGCATGTATTATTTTAAAGGATCACCGGTACAGTTATATCTATTTCTCCCTGTTAGCAGGCTGGGAAATGTCAACATTAATGCATAATTATTATTACTGTTATGTACTTTCTTGGCCATATAACTAGAGATGAGCGCACTCGGATTTTGTGAATCCGAGCCCACCCGAACCTTTCCGATCCGAGTCGGATCCGAGACAGATCCGGGTATTTATTATAGTAGTCAGTCTTCATTGCACGACTATGTGCAACAGGGACAGTTTTTTGGTTTACAAAGTCAACCAATAACACTTCGACCCTGTCTGTCTTTAACATACTTGATGGGATCTCAATGATGAATGGTCTGTACCATGGTTGGAGGAGGTATTGTGGCCCCGCTACCAAATTGGGTACCGGGGTCACTCCACTATGCAGTCCAGATAGAGGTGTATCAGATATTAAACAACGTTGACTGTTGCTGCAAAATTTTTAAATAATATTGTGGGGAACACTACACTACGCAGTCCATAAACTATTTGGGTGGAATTCAGACCCGTGTAGGATTTTTTAATAATATTGTGGCCCCGGTAAAAAATTGTGTACCGGGGCCACCCCATTACGCAGTCCAGAACATTTTTTGGGGGAATTCAGACCCGTGGAGGGTTTTTTAATTATATTGTGGTGACCACTCCTCTACGCAGTCCAGATACATTTATTGATGCGAATCATACAAGCTCAGGGTTTTTAATTTATATTGTGGTGACCCACTCCTCTACTCAGTCCAGGTACATTATTGGTGCGAATCATACAAGTTCAGGGTTTTTAATTTATATTGTGGTGACCCACTCCTCTACTCAGTCCAGGTACATTATTGGTGCGAATCATACAAGTTCAGGGTTTTTAATTTATATTGTGGTGACCCACTCCTCTACGCAGTCCAGGTACATTATTGGTGCGAATCATACAAGTTCAGGGTTTTTAATTTATATTGTGGTGACCCACTCCTCTACGCAGTCCAGGTACATTATTCGGTGCGATTCATACCAGTTGATGGTTTTCTTATTATATATATTGTGGTGACCCACTCCTCTACGCAGTCCAGGTACATTATTGGTGCGAATCATACAAGTTCAAGGTTTTTAATTTATATTGTGGTGACCCACTCCTCTACGCAGTCCAGGTACATTATTCGGTGCGATTCATACCAGTTGATGGTTTTCTTATTATATATATTGTGGTGACCCACTCCTCTACGCAGTCCAGGTACATTATTGGTGCGAATCATACAAGTTCAGGGTTTTTAATTTATATTGTGGTGACCCACTCCTCTACGCAGTCCCGGTACATTATTGGTGCGATTCATACCAGTTGATGGTTTTCTTATTATATATATTGTGGTGACCCACTCCTCTATGCAGTCCAGGTACATTATTGGTGCGAATCATACAAGTTCAGGGTTTTTAATTTATATTGTGGTGACCCACTCCTCTACGCAGTCCAGGTACATTATTCGGTGCGATTCATACCAGTTGATAGTTTTCTTATTATATATATTGTGGTGACCCACTCTTCTACGCAGTCCAGGTACATTTTTGGTGCGAATCATACAAGTTCAGGGTTTTTAATTTATATTGTGGTGACCCACTCCTCTACGCAGTCCAGGTACATTATTCGGTGCGATTCATACCAGTTGATGGTTTTCTTATTATATATATTGTGGTGACCCACTCCTCTACGCAGTCCAGGTACATTATTGGTGCGAATCATACAAGTTCAGGGTTTTTAATTTATATTGTGGTGACCCACTCCTCTACGCAGTCCAGGTACATTACTCGGTGCGATTCATACCAGTTGATGGTTTTCTTATTATATATATTGTGGTGACCCACTCCTCTACGCAGTCCAGGTACATTATTGGTGCGAATCATACAAGTTCAGGGTTTTTAATTTATATTGTGGTGACCCACTCCTCTACGCAGTCCAGGTACATTATTCGGTGCGATTCATACCAGTTGATGGTTTTCTTATTATATATATTGTGGTGACCCACTCCTCTACGCAGTCCAGGTACATTATTGGTGCGAATCATACAAGTTCAGGGTTTTTAATTTATATTGTGGTGACCCACTCCTCTACGCAGTCCAGGTACATTACTCGGTGCGATTCATACCAGTTGATGGTTTTCTTATTATATATATTGTGGTGACCCACTCCTCTACGCAGTCCAGGTACATTATTGGTGCGAATCATACAAGTTCAGGGTTTTTAATTTATATTGTGGTGACCCACTCCTCTATGCAGTCCAGGTACATTATTCGGTGCGATTCATACCAGTTGATGGTTTTCTTATTATATATATTGTGGTGACCCACTCCTCTACGCAGTCCAGGTACATTATTGGTGCGAATCATACAAGTTCAGGGTTTTTAATTTATATTGTGGTGACCCACTCCTCTACGCAGTCCAGGTACATTATTGGTGCGAATCATACAAGTTCAGGGTTTTTAATTTATATTATGGTGACCCACTCCTCTACGCAGTCCAGGTACATTTTTTGGTGCGATTAAGACCAGTTGATGGTTTTCTTATTATATTGTGGGGACCACTCCACTACGCAGTCCAGAAAGATACCTCGTTGCAACGTTTTGGACTAATAACTATATTGTGAGGTGTTCAGAATACACAGTAAATTAGTGGAAATGCTTGGTTTTGAATGTTATTGAGGTTAATAATAGCGTAGGAGTGAAAATAAGCCCAAAAACTTGATTTTTGAACTTTTTATGCTTTTTTCAAAAAAAATCAGAATCCAAAACCTTAAATCCGAACCAAAACCTTTCGGCAGGTGTTTTGCGAAACAAATCCGAACCCCAAACATCGCGGAAATCCGAATCCAAAACACAAAACACGAGACACCAAAAGTCGCCGGTGCACATCTCTACATATAACCCAGATATCCTACAACACTGCACTGTTCCAGAAAGCAAAATGCTCTGAACCTGTATAAAACTGTCATTGTTACACCATAGTTGCCTAATCTCCCGAAATGTTCAGGAGACTCCCAAATTTCTGGGAGTCCTCCCACACTCCCGGGAGAGCAGGCAAATCTCCCGATTCCCAAAAAACTCAACAGTAAGGTGGAGGGGGCAGGGCTTATAACATGAATCATGTGTTGTTGTGGCCCCGCCCCCTGCTGTAATTGTGCTTGAGTACAGAGATCAGGGAAGCAGAGAGAGCAAGAGAGTGAGATAAATCCAAGCATAAAGCCAGAGCAGGTATAGACTGCAAGATATAAAGTTACAGGTACACTATTATGCTTGAGTATTGTGGAAGAATGCACTGCTAACAGTTGTCTTCACCTAGTAAATCTAGTTTTTTGATTCTTCTAAGAGAACACGCTAAATTAAACACACACTACAAAATGTGTATGGGACTACTTCTACACATCTAATAGTCTGCTTTATCATTTCATTTAGAATTTATTTATTCTTTTAACATATATATATATATATATATATATATATATATTATATATATATATATATATATATATATATTAGAGATGTTCACTGACCCTCGCATTCTGGTTTAGGTTTTGCATGTGGATTAACTTCGTGTTTTGGTTTTGGTTTTGGCAAAACCAACCTTGCTTGTTTTGGTTTTGGTTTTGGATCCCAATTTTTTTTTTCCAAAATCCCTTTTTTTTTTTGCTAAAATCACAGATTTTTGCTTTTTTGTCCCCCCTACATTATTATTAATCTCAATAACACTAATTTCAAGTCATTTGCAGTCAATTTTGACCACCTCACAGGTCACAATATTATTTTCATACACTTTCAAACAAAGACTGCAGATTTAGAAGACCAAGCCTGCCCGATCTATTATCTGTATTTCAGCAATGACAATTAGCAATGAAGCAAAGGAGCTCTCCTGAATGTCACTGGAGACTTTGAAGAATACTGCGACCCCTCCTCTTTTTTTCCTACCTATGACGCTGCCCAACTGCACTAGAGACTGTCAAGAACTGTGCTACCCCTTCTCTGTCCCTCTGTGAAATGGCGCTGGATCTACGTGGAGGGCGGTACTTATAGAATCCAAATCTGAGATCCGACGACGTAACAATGACGTTTTGCCTCGTTTTCAATTCCGAGGGCGCACAAAAGTACCGTTCGGGTGTGTTCGGGTTAAAATAGTATATATATACCATTTTACTGTCCTATATTTATTTTCACTGCTATTATTTTTGTCGTCATGTATTATTGCAATTGTTATATATTTGTGATGCAATATTATTTTTCTCTCATTATTTATCTATCACTAGTGCTATATTCCTTCTTCCCTATAATTTCTAATCTTTCTGCCACCATCACTATTATTACAAATATATATTCTCACTACTGTCCTATATTATCTTTTTAATCATCTAATTCTTTAATAGTTATAGTCTGTCCAATCATTACACTATACCACTAGATCTATAATAGACACCAGTCACATCTACCATATATGGACCCAAATTCCAATACAACACTTCCATGACAATCAACTACAAACAGCTCTCCACAACTACAGACATCTGAGATAAAGATAGAGCAGAGTACAACCAAACTGACCTTACTAAGGGTGTGAAGATCCACTGCAAAACCAGCTCCAGACAACAGGTGACAGTGCACTGTCAACACTGACAACTGCAATATGTCAGGACACGCCACTATACCAACTACAGATGGCAGGTGGCAGTGCACTGTCAACCATAACAATTGCTCATTCTTTTATCACTTACACCTGTCTGTACTTTGCTGTCTGCCTGTTCACTCCCTGTTGTGCGTTCCACAGTGGAAGTTCCACTGTGGAACGCATAGTGATTCTATATATAAAATCTAACTACAAAATCTAATTATACCAACTTTGGAAGTGATGTCTCTAACCAGGCACATCTTATTGTTGGATGAAGATGATACATCACCTGGTCCAATTAACGAAATGTATATAGTGAGACTCTGAACCAGAAATGTCTTCCTAGACTTCCTGCTATGCGTTCCACAGTGGAATAGAATTAGAATTACGAACTTGTATTAAAGAATATATAGCTAAATCATTGTGCAGCTAGAAATTGAGTCTTGAGAAGGTGATATGTCCATTGGTGGAATAATGGAAGATGATATTTACTGTGTAGTGGTAGAATTTAGTATTTAGTAGTAATTTAAAAACAGAAGTCTGAAACCATGTGACCTTCATATGTGTTCCAGGGTGGAACACATACTGGTTTTAACACTGTGGGGGGTGGATGCATGCATTAGGATTGACAATTTTTACTACAGGTGACAACCCTTTGACAATATATATAATCAGGTAATTATAATGTTGTCTTTTCTATGTTTGTTGGGCTCCATTTATAAAGCATTTTGGGTTATCTAACCAGCTAGCAAGTGCTGGTAATCAGGAGTTGCACCTGCAATGTGCTCACAAGAAAGCTGCTAGACAGTTTCCTCTGTCTCTCAGGCCTGGTGGGAGGTTGATTGCCTCCTGAGAGACTCTGCAAATGGTGACTAATTAGCTCTGTATTTTGTATGTGTGTGGGACACAAGGTCCTTCACAGGAGAGAGGTTGTGTGTGTGTGATTAGTCAGTGCCGGACAGGCAAGGTGTTTATTTTGAAGTTTTCCTTATTCTTTTCTGCTTCATAAAACTGTCTGAGGCCAGTTGTACTAAAATCTTGGCCTTGTATGACTTTTCTGCTGCTGTACACTACCTTCTACCCAGGAGATGGCACCTGTTCCCCTAAAGTGGGGCCTGATTCATTAAAGATCTTAAATGAAGAGGATCCTTATTTCAGTCTCCTGGACAAAACCATGTTACAATGCAAGGGGTGCAAATGAGTGTTCTGTTTTGCACATAAGTTAAATACTGACTGTTTTTTCATGTAACACACAAATACTTGATAGCTTATTTGTACACTGAAATTTAAAGTTGATATTTTGGAACTATGTGTGGAAAGATTTTAAACTTGACTCAATTAGAGAAGTATCCTAACCCATTTCTGGCCTGTCTGGAACCCAAGTACTGTTCTGTTTATCACTGTTCTTTAAAGTTAATAACACTGGGAGGTTGTTGAGTGTACTTTGGAATGTGGTGATCACTTTGGGTTTGATTTAAAGTAATGTGCCTGATTCGTTAAGGGGCATGCAATCCGCAAAATCACTCTGCGCATGCCCAGAATCGGACCATATGCAACAGAATACATCCACGTTCAATTTATCTTTGACCACAATGGACACTTGCTACAGCCTCCAATTTCAGGGAGGGAACAGGGCATGGAAGGGGCGGATGCATGTAGTCAATGCACAGTAAAGTGTGCCAAACTCAAACACACGCAGCAGCGTCCAATTCAAGCTCTGGGCATCTCTCAGGTGCTTGTAAGCTTTTAATTCAATAATGCTTGAAACCAACCATAGAAAAACTATAATATTCCATAGGTCCTGTAGTTGTCCAAACAAAATCACATCCAAGATCCTGGAGTAGTCCCTAAAAAATTTCTAAGTGTTCTTGAAAATAATCTTCTTTTCTTCAGACTAAAAGACCACAAAATAGTCCATAGGCTCCAGCTTGGCAGAATAAAAAAATAGAAAAACTATAATATTCCACAGGTCCTGTAGGTGTCCAAACAAAATCACATCCAAGATCCTGGAGTAGTCCCTAAAAAAAAATCGAAGTGTTCTTGAAAATAATTTTCTTTTCTTCAGATTTAAAGACCATAAAATAGTCCATAAGCTCCAGCTTGGCAGAATAAAAAAAAAATTAAGAACGATTGCACTATAATCTTCTATGGAAGACCAACTGTCGCAGAATGAATTATAAAAAATGAGAGGTCTATTTATACGGGTTAGTTACATTGTGAATGTCGACAATTAAACTGTTGACATTTAAAGCTGTTCCCAGAATGGAAGTGTCGGCACATAGTCTGCCGACATTTTCATGTCGAGAGGTTAACTGCTGACATCTCCAGTGTCAGAAACGTGACTGCATCCGATTTTGTGGCAACCAGCAGTAAGCTGGTAGCACTATAGTTAATAGAGAAAAGGTTTTACTACCGCACCAACTCTAGAGCCATATCCCAGTATCAAATAATTATATCTCTTAGGGTAATTTAATTCCCTTCTCTGATCAAATACACATAAATATTGTCCTATGACTGGGGTGCAACCTAAAACTAAAATAACTTAGTAATTGGAGAGAAAGAACAGTAGTTGGTTGAGGCTAGGTGCACTATGGATCTATGTATTCATAATAGTATTAAACCATCCCCTTAAAACCTAACTTTTATTGGGTAAGATTAAAAGCGAAATATAGGTTGATATCACTCTATTAGTTTAAAATAAAAGTGCCTTGACTAAGCAACACACAGCGAAACGCACGTCGACGTTATCGCTGGGAGCACTCTGTTTGTTTATTTATTTGGAGAAGTTTGATAATGCAGATTCACCCTTATAACTCCAGAGATAGAGGGGAAACTGTTAGGTAGTTAGCAATACACTACCCATAATATTGTTCTACACGGAGGTAACAAGCTGGTGTCTTATAGTGACACTTACAGATTGATCCCTATTAATAATATAAGGGGAACCTATAAGATAGCCTCAGTGTATGTATCTATTAGGTACCTAGTGTATTGCAGCAGCCAGATATCCATTTTGATTGTAATGCAAGCTTAGATTTGTTATCATACCATTAAGCAGTTATGATCTAATATCAATTGATTTCAAGATGGAGACTATACAAAGATCTGAGTAGGATTTGACTACATAATTCTACAGTTTCTGTACCTCTTGGTTATATGGTACCCTGATTATATTTGTATCAGTGGCAGATTACGGACCACTGTTCTTGAGTACCATATCTGCATATTATCTATATCTATATTGTCTCCTTACCATATGTTCTTTGGGATCAGAACACATAGGTATAGAACACTCAGTGCTCCCAGTTTTAAACTTTTATTTTAAACTAATAGAGTGATATCAACCTATATTTCGCTTTTAATCTTACCCAATAAAAGTTATGTTTTAAGGGGATGGTCTTGATACTATTATGAATACATAGATCCATAGTGCACCTAGCCTCAACCAACTACAGTTCTTTCCCTCCAATTACTAAGCACTATAGTTAATATCATTAGAAGTGGGGGACCCACACACATTTTTTTGTATTCTATTTTTTTTTGTACACGTAATGCTGTCGGACCTTCTGGCTCAACTTAAGTTAACCCCAGAGCTAAAGATACAGCAGAAATACAGGGTTACTTCCATGTCCGTAGAGATTGCTACAGCCGTGGTTGCATGCACTCCAGTTTGGCACACCCCTTCTGTACAGTGACATAGGGAGAATGCCACTTCCCTGCCCAGGACACCCCCTAAATTTTAGGGTGGAGTAACTTCCCTTTTCGTGCTCTGTCGCATAGAAAGGGGCTGCTAAATCATCCGTATCTGCCGGTTTTTTGTATACACAAAGTTATTTTGCATTTGATATGCATGACGTTCCTTGATTCATCAGGCCCAGTATGTGTGCCTTAATGAACCAGGCCCCATGCTTTTAGTGGCTATTGTTTGAATTAGATGTTCATATCTTGCAGTAAATATACTATTACATCCATCTTCTCTCTTTGACTGTGTCATCCTCAGTCCCTAGATAACAGGACTTCTCTTGGGTCTCTACTCAAATGTCTTGGTATCATTACATTGTGTAAACAAAAGGCCGAAGTACGGTCTCAGTATATAGATAGAAGGCATTCCAATTCAAATTTTTATATATATAGTATTTACAACTTAATAACCATTGAGATTCCTATTGTTGGGCAAATTAAGCCTTTATTGTAAGGATCACATATAGGCGAAATATTAAAAACAAAAAGTGATGAAAGGTATAGAGAGGATAAATTAAAAACTAATAGTCAGACCTTGGAAACGTATCAGCTGATGAAAATTTGTTGTATCGAAAAATGAGACATCAAATTTGTTAAATGTTATAGTTGAGTACAACTTGATATACTCAAATATATAGTCCAAATATATGTGTCTCAACAGAATTCACGATTCTATTAAGCTCTCTTATGTAATAAAAGCCAGATATAACCTCTGAAGGGCATATATCAATATTATTTAACATGGGGACGAGTGGATAGTATTTAGTATATCAGATAGATCATCTTGATTTGAGAAGCAATCGTTTTTTAAAAAATAATATTAGACAGTATGTAAATATTTTACAATAATGGTATTCAGCTTGCCATAAATGATTCTTATACAGGATTTTATACAAGATAATTCATTTGCAGGATTTGGATATTACTGAACTTCTGGGAGATCTCCCCAAGATTACCATATATGTAACGTTTTAAATCATGACATCATTGTCCTAAGAATCATCAAGTTCAATGATATAAGTGTTGTTCTAAATATCATAGATGAATGGTGAACTAATCTGTCTAAATTAATGGGAGAGTCTTCCCAAGATGGCTCTATATATAAAATTTAGACTACGTTCCAAGGTCTAACTATTCGTTTTTTATTTATCCTCTCTATACCTTTCATCACTTTTTGTTTTTAATATTTCGCCTATATGTGATCCTCACAATAAAGGCTTATTTTGCCCAACAATAGGAATCTCAATGGTTATTAAGTTGTAAATACTATATATATACAAATTTGAACTGAAGTGCCTACTATCTATATACCGAGACCGTACTTCGGCCTTTTGTTTATATGTTTGGCACTATATTGGAAGGGCACCCCCTTTCAGGCTCTCCCTAATGTATGATTAGATTGTGCCATAATGAGGATGGTTCTATTCCTAGTGCGATAACTATTCCTTTTTCTGTATATCATTACATTGTGCCTAGATGAAAGGAAAAAGGAATATACACATGGGGTGCCTGGATGCAGGGAAGAGAAGTTTGTCAAATATAGTCAGATATATTAACACATAGACACAGATATAGACAGGTTATATTGACCCTTTACATACACACCATATCACACAGTATGTTAAACCCCACATACACACACCAGTCCCCACATTATGTTAACCCTTTACATACACCAGTCCCTTCAGCATGTTAACCCTTTGCATACTCACCTCTCTCTCGGGAAGGGGATAGAGGAGATAGGGAGGGAAGGAAAGCCAGCTACAATCAGGTGGCAGGTACCAGGGGAGGGGCCATCCGGCTGGAGAGGTTCAGTTCCTGGGACATGTAGCTTCCATGCTAAAACAAGGAAGATGAGGAAGCTCCTCTTTCCTTCAGGCCTGCCTAGACAGTCCATTATCAGACCAGGCTGGGAAGACATATGCAATCCTGTCTCCAGCAACTCAGGTGCACAATCTTGTCTGCATCCCCCTAGTAAAAGGGGCCAGAGCCATCTGGCAGTGGAAAAGGAAGATATGGAACACACCAGCAGCACTGGAGTAATTTGAGCGTTTTGTGAAATGGGTGTGAGAAGATTCTATATGAAACAAAGTTCATACACCCAATTTCTTTTTTATTGTCCATAACATGTGCTGTAAATTATTGAATTATTTTTTCACATTTTTTTTAAACTGCAAGAAAGTTGAACTTTTGCCTGTCCTTTTTAAAGCCTGTTTAACTAATCAGGTTTTCTACACATAACAGTTCTACAGTTTTGCCTCTTTCAATTGTTTTATCAGTTTTCTTGACTGACCATATTTTTCCATTGGCATATTATGTATCATTGACATGTGGAGTTAAATTTAGTTTTATGACACTTTGAGATGTTATTTTTATGGCACACACATACAGGTTTTACTGGCTCGTACACAATGCTAAAGACTTCATGATTTCCACTAGGAAAATGTACTCCGTCCCATGCAAATAGGAAAATAGTAATATTGCACTTTGCGTTAGCAATCTTTCATTTTACCTGCTTCATAAAATAATACAAGAACACTTTTGTCTCCGCAAAGACTACAACTCAGTAAATTATTGTTAAATATTTCCATCCTTTTATTACAGTGAGAAAAAAGGATTACTTGATACCTGTCATGAACATATAATTGATTCAAGGATAAATACACAAAATATTGGGAAATAGAACAAGCTGCTTCAACATCTTTCTGGCCCTTTTATGCTGCTCTATTTCTGTTGGCTTGCTAAAATATTTAATCAAAACCAGAATACGCAAAGCACAGTGTTTGACTGTGCAAAATAATATTAGCTTACAGCAAACTATTATTCAGTAGTGTCTGTAAGTCTGAATAAAATAAAAAACATGATAAAACCTAAAAAAAAGACTAAATCATACGTATTTATTTATATGTATATTAACTATAATAATATAGGGCCTGGATCATCAAGGCATGCAAAACATACATAATGTGCATTGCTATTTTTTTTTAAAAAAAAAAAACGTACGTCCATTGGGCAAACGTATGTCCATATTCAAGGTCGAGCGTATATAGGAAATGCGTTCCTTGATGAATGCGGTACTAAATTCTCTTACGTGGCGGAAAAATTGGTGCACATTGTATTAACATATAGCATTTGTACTGTTCATTGACACAGCAATGCACAGGCATGCAAATCCTCCCTAACACTCATGTTTTATTACATAATTATCATTCTACAGAAAAAATATATATGCAGCGCAGAGAGCAGGCACACACAGTGTTAAATATCCCAAAAATCCGAGTGGAGGACAAAAGTGTATACAATATCCAAGAAAATTGCAAATATCAATATTTATTAATCTAAATCAGATAATATACAATTTTATAAAAACACACCCCACATAACATGTAAAAATAAAAAACTGAAATAAATTCATGAATAAAAAATATTATTTGATTCGCATAAATGTGATAGCTTGTCAATTGAAATCTGAAACTTTGAGCTGAATCCTCTTATTAAGTAAAAAAATATATATTAGGACTCTCAGGTCCAAAAATTCTAATCCACATAAAAATCTGTTGATAAATACACATCAAGGCAGAAAGTCTCGTATCTCGTATTAGACAGCGCCCATCAATAGAATCATATAGAACAAAAGTATTACTGATTCCAAATAGTCTAGCGCGTCAGTTCCCAAACTGTGCGCCGCGGCTCCCTGGGGTGCCGCGGCGCTGTCACAGGGGTGCCGCGATCGCCTAGAAAAAAAAAAGAAAGTAGAAAAAACAAACAAAAAAAAAACAACTTACCCATCATCCAGCGCCGGATCCTCCTCCTCACTGACTGCCGGGGGCGTGACCTCATCATGTCCGGCAGTCCCAGTGAGCAGCAACAGAGAAGACGTCAGGGAAGAAGGTAAGTGAAGGGGGCACTGAGAGACACGCTGAAGGGGACAGATAGACGCTGAAGGGGACAGATAGACGCTGAAGGGGGCAGAGAGACGCTGAAGGGGACAGATAGACGCTGAAGGGGGCAGATAGACGCTGAAGGGGACAGATAGACGCTGATGGGGACAGATAGACGCTGAAGGGGACAGAGAGACGCTGAAGGGGGCAGAGAGACGCTGAAGGGCACTGAGAGACACGCTGAAGGGGACAGATAGACGCTGAAGGGGGCAGAGAGACACTGAAGGGGGCAGAGAGACGCCGAAGGGGACAGATAGACGCCGAAGGGGACAGAGAGACGCCGAAGGGGGCAGATAGACGCCGAAGGGGGCAGAGAGACGCCGAAGGGGCAGATAGATGCCGAAGGGGGCAGAGAGACGTCGAAGGGGGCAGATAGACGTCGAAGGGGGCAGAGAGACGCCGAAGGGGGACAGAGAGATGCCGAAGGGGGACAGAGAGACGCCGAAGGGGGCAGAGAGACGCCGAAGGGGACAGAGAGACGCCGAAGGGGACAGAGAGACGCCGAAGGGGGACAGAGAGACGCCGAAGGGGACAGAGACGCTGAAGGGGGACAGAGAGAGGCTGAAGGGGGACAGAGAGAGGCTGAAGGGGGACAGAGGGATGCTGAAGGGGGACAGAGAGACGCTGAAGGGGGACACAGAGAGGTTGAAGGGGACACAGAGACACTGAAGGGGGACAGAGAGACACTGAAGGGGGCACAGAGCGACAGGCTGAAGGAGGGGGACAGAGAGACAGGCTGAAGGAGGGGGAGAGAGACGCTGAAGGAGGGGGATAGAGAGACACTGAAGGAGGGGGACAGAGAGAGACACTGAAGGAGGGGGACAGAGAGAGACACTGAAGGAGGAAGGCAGAGAGACACTGAAGGAGGGGGAGACGCTGAAGGAGGAAGGCAGAGAGACGCTGAAGGAGGGGGACAGAGAGAGACGCTGAAGGAGGAGGGCAGAGAGACGCTGAAGGAGGAGGGCAGAGAGACGCTGAAGGAGGGGGACAGAGAGACACTGAAGGAGGAGGGGAGAGAGAGACGCTGAAGGAGGGGGACAGAGACGCTGAAGGAGGGGGACAGAGAAGCTGAAGGAGGGGGACAGAGAGACGCTGAAGGAGGAGGGCAGAGAGACACTAAAGGAGGGGGATAGAGAGAGACACTGAAGGAGGGGGACCGAGAGAGACTCTGAAGGGGGGTCAGAGTGAGATGGCGAAGAGGGGGACACAGGGTGTGAGATGGCGAAGAGGGGGACACAGAGTGATATGATAAAGGGGCACAATGTGATGGTGAAGGGGTCTAAATACATCTTACGTCATTTTGACCCAACTACTTAAAAAACGGGACTACCCGGTAATTATTTTTGCTTAGGGGTGCCTTGGAAAAATTATAGTGACCCTAAGGGTGCCTCGAGCTGAGAAAGTTTGGGAACCACTGGTCTAGCGGAAAGAATGAATGACTGCTGGAAAGGAGTTTAGCAAATTCCTTGCACTTACGGTCTCCACAAATATGATCTGCAGTCGATTCTCGCCGTCTTCGCTGCCTCTAATTTAGTAATCAATTTGCTGTATTGAAGATAAAGTGCGCACCTTTCAGGTGTCCAGTTAACAACAAGAGGCAGCGTTTGTATATTCCACTTAAAGATGACTTTTTACCACTTCTGGCTTGAATTAAATTCCTTCATTAGGGATCCAGTCTGCTTACAAAGGTCAGGATACAGTTACATTAGCCACGCGTTTCGTCCTCCCTTTGAAGACAGCCATAATTATTAGCATTGTATCCCCTCCTATATATAGGGCAGTCTTTTAACTCTCATTAAATCTCTGCCAGGTGTTGCTTAATTGGTTCACCTTTCACATAACTCATCTCTCATTTAATTCAGGGGGGCAAATATGCAAATTTATATAGAACAAATTGAATAATTGGAATAATACAAATGTATTCAAATTTTTACTAAGATCAACATAGACATCCATAATAACATTTTTATACAAACTCAATAATTGCAATGGTCATGAATAAACTATATATATTTATTACTTATTTAGTGTCAAATTCCATTTTAACCTCCACTCAAACTTTAATTTTACCCAATAATTTAACATAGCTATACATAAATAGATAACCCTCTAAATACACGTGGAATAACTTAACATTCCTGCTCTCCAATCTTATAATAAAATGGTAATTTTGTATTTAAAATCCCTCTAGAGCTTGCTTAATAATATTACAAAAATAAACAATATAATCTTTTAAAATGAATAAACTTTTTCACTCTTAATCAATAATGGCAGTCTTTTACCACCATAGGTAAGATCATTCCTAACATTATCTTTTTCTTATTCTTATTCATACCTTTCTTCTTTTCTTGTCATAGTAAAAACTTTACAAGAGATTCCCTTATATTGCAAAACAATCTAACCCCTATTGGATGAACAGACAATACTAACACATAAGATTAACAGACTACAGATCATATAAAAGACCTCTAATACTAAGGACAGAACAATACAGATATATAACCATCTTCTATCTATAAATACCAATCATTAAATTCAATGGTCTCATTGAGACCTTCTTGAAACAAAGTTTGTAGTTTAAAGATCAAGGTGGCTTCACCACAACAAATATTTCTGACCCTATCTCCCCCTCTAATTGTAACATCATATTTCTCAATCCTATTAATTTGATACCAGTCGGATCACATTTGCGCTTTTCCACAAAATGTCTCGACACCCCATGGGTAAGTAGTCCTTTCTTTATGTTCAACCTATGTTCCCTGAAGCAAACCTTCAGGGGGCGGGTGGTTCTACCCATGTATTTGAGACTAGACGGCACGTCAATACATAAAAAACATAAGAGGTGTCACTGTTAATAAATTGAGAAATGTTATGTTCCATACCATTCACAGTAGATTTAACAATGTTAACTACATTATCAATATGTTTCCATGTCAAACATGTATTCTTGTTTCACTTAAAACACCCACTAGGTTTAGAGGGTATCCATGTTGTCCTTTCTGTTTGTTTAATCTGTGATTTAGGAAAACTAGGAGCCAGCAAATTCTTTAGATTACAATTTTTCTTAAACACTATCTTTGGTTTTTACCTAAAACATTTCTCGGGATATTATCTCCCTGTAAAATACAGGGAGATAATTATCAATGATGATTTTCTTCACTCTATGTGATTTGTTATTAAATTTAGAAATAAATGGGGGTAAAACCCCATCTTTCAACATAGTTTTTGTTTTCATATTATATCCAGCTTTTGGAATATAACAATTCATCCCTATTGACCTCTAATACAGACTGTTTAGCTTCTTCAATTAACCTTTGTGGATACCCTCTTTCCAAAAATTTGTTTTGCATAATGTCAGCCTGAGTTTGGAAATCATCATCCCTGGTACAATTTCTGCGTGTTCTGTTCATTTGCCCTTTTGGAATGTTGTTAATCCATGGGCGTAAATGATCACTAGTATAATGATGTATAATGAAGATAGGAATTAGAATCGACAGGTTTATTGAAGTTAGTAGAGATAATCCTGTCATCTCCCACCGAAAGGGTCACATCTAGAAAATTGATCTCATTATCACTGTACTAATGGGTAAAGTTTAAATTATAAGAATAAAAATTCAAATATGTGACAAATTGTATTGCTAAATCATAATCTCCATCCCAAATGATAGATAAATCATCAATATAACTGCCATAGAGCACCAGGTTTGCCCCATATGGGCCCCCCCATAGGTAGCATTCCTCGAACGCCCCCATGTAGAGGTTAGCATAACTGGGGTTGAGCCTGGTGCCCATGGCCTTTCCCATCACCTGCAAATAAAAAATAATTATGTGTAAGAATAAATTCAATTGCCTCAAGCACAATTTACACTGATTATTCGTAAATTCTTTATCTTTTTACAATACCTCTCTAACGGCTTTCAACCCGCCTTTGTGTGGAATATGCGTGTAGAGGATTGTACACCAGGAGTAATAAATGCAAAGCCTGGATACCAAATCACATCCTTTAACATATTCAGGATATGCATAGTATCTCTAATATTCAATCTTTGAGCAGTGACATATTTATGAAGAAAATAATCAGCGCAAAAAGAAAGATTGGATTTTAATGAGCCTACCCACGAAATAATCAGTCTCCCTGGTGGTTGTAACAAAGACATGAATTTTGGGTAAATAATAAAAAATAGAAGTAACAGGGTGCAATGGGAATAAAATCCAAAATTGATCTTTCGTGATAACCCCTTCATTATTAGCTTTCTCTAGTAAAGACTTTAGTTTGGCTTGAAATCTTTTTGTGGGATCATTCACAAGAACACAATAAAAAATACTATCTTGTAATTGCCTCAAGGCTTCTTTCAAGTAGTCAGATCTATCTAAAATGACAGCTCCCCTCCCTTGTTTGCCTGTTTGATGACAACAGATGAGTATCTTTGTATATCCCTAAGGGCTTTTCTCTCCATTTTAGTTAAATTAGTTTCCCCTAAGGATATGTTACCATTGCTGGCACTACATAAATGTTTGAAACTATTGATGGTATTCTGATAAAATAATTGAATAGCAGAACTTTTTTGGTTAGTAGGATAAAATCTCTGATTTCTTTTTAAATTCTATCTTTACTGGGGATCTATCTTGTCCAGAAATATCAAAAATAATTCTCTCCTGATTAAAATTATCCTTGGTATTACTTTCTTCCCAGAAATTTTCCAATATTACAAGACCTTCATGGTTCCCAGAATCCAGTGTAACAGGGTTCCCTTCTTTCAACCCTTTTTTCAAATTATAATATAAAATATCTTTGTCTGCATAAAGATCTCGTGTACCTATTAAGTTCTGTAAAAATATCAAATAAATTTGGTTCGATACTAGGAGTAAAATTCAGCCCCTTTGACAAAAGTTTAAGTTGACCATCATTCAAAGTTTTACTGGATCAATTAAAAATTCCTTTTCCATCTTTTATGCTAACTGGTGTATTTTGGGTTCTCTTTCCACCTCTTTTACCTCTGGGTCTCTTACTCTTTTCGGGGTCCTGGATGCCAAAACTTTGTACCTGTACCAATGTTTTTGGCGACCCCATACATCTTCCTTCTCTAAAAAATCATCCTGTCATTCATTACTATATTGATGTTTTAGACTAGCCCCTAATTAACTGAAATTATCTTGTCTTCTCCTTTTAAAAGTTGGGGGGAACTATTGGATCCTGTTTCTGAACCAAATTGATCCCTATCATGAGATGAATTCCTCCTAACTGTTGGTCCATTTGTCCTCAGGGGTCCTTTATCCTCAGCATTATTATATGTGAATTTTGTTATCGGCATCTTATCAGGTCGAGCCATCTCTTGAGAGATTCTTTTATTATATGTTTTTATTTTATCTTGTTGGTTATCTCTTATATCTCCGGATAGTTTTTGCTTTTTAATTCCAATAATTTATTTTTCATATTGTTCAACCCATTTATTAATCTTATTATCCCTTTATTTAGAACTCTGGATGATTTTTATTCAAGTTAATTGAGCAACTATCCAGAGACTCTTCCCATTTTTCCATCAGATCTAGATCATCATAGATAGATGGATTTTAAATTATCCTCTAGGTATTTTCTTGAGTCCAATATATTTTTGAAGGAAAACGCTATCCCACCAATGTCTTACTTCATTTTTAAAAAGAGTTTCTAATTTCAAAAATTCTTTGTTCATATTCAAATTTACACCATTAGGTTCAGGAAAACCTCCATCTGTTAAAACTAAATTAGAGAGAAAATTGTCCCGTCTATGATTTCTATCTTTACAACACATTAGTTCTGCCATTATAATAGTATAATCTTATCAAAGTTGCCTGGTAAAAATGACACAACTAGGAAAACCAAAAGAAGAGAACTTTAGCTGGCGTTAAATATTAAAACACCACCCTGTAGTGTCTCCAAATGCTGCTGTAATAGGGATAGTGTCACTCACCAGGAATAGAAAAAAAAACACAGAAAAAAAATATATACAGCGCAGAGAGAAGGCACACACGGTGTTAAATATCAAAAAATTGAGTCCGAGTGGAGGACAAAAGTGTATACAATATCCAAGAAGATTGTAAATATCAATATTTATTTATCTAAATCAGATAAAATACAATTTTATAATAACACACCCCACATAACATATACAAAATAAAAATAAAAAACTAAAATGAATTCATGAATAAAAAATATTATTTGATTCACATAAATGTGATAGCTTGGGAATTTAAATCTGACATTTTGAACTGAATCTTCTTATGAAGTAAAAAAATGGATATTAGGACTCCTCAGGTCCAAAAATGAAATTTGACACTAAATAATTAATAAATATATATAGTTTATTCATGGCCATTGCAATTATTGAGATTGTGAAAAAGATATTATTATGGTTGTCTATATTGATCTTAGTAAAAATTGGAATACAGTTGTATTATTCCAATTATTCAATTTGTTCTATATAAATTTGCATATTTGCCCCCCTGAATTAAATGGAGAGATGAGTCATGTGAAAGGTGAACTGATTAAACAACTCCTGGCAGAGATTTAATGAGAGTTAAAAAACTGCCCTATATATAGGAGGGGATACAATGCTAATGATTATGGCTGTGAAAAGTCTTCAAAGAGAGGACGAAACGCGTGGCTAATGTAACTGTATCCTGACCTTTGTAAGCAGACTGGATCCCTAATGAAGGAATTTACTTCAAGCCAGAAGTGGTAAAAAGTCATCTTTAAGCGGAATATGCAAACGCTGCCTCTTGTTGTTAAATGGACACCTGAAAGGTGCGCACCTTATCTTCAATACAGCGAATTGATTACTAAATCAGAGGCAGCGAAGACGGAGAGAATCGGCTGCAGATCATATTTGTGGAGACCGTAAGTGCAAGGAATTTGCTAAACTCCTTTCCAGCAGTCATTCATACTTTCCGCTAGACTATTTGAAATCAGTAATATTTTTGTTCTATATGATTCTATTGATGGGCGCTGTCTAATACAAGACTTTCTGCCTTGATGTGTATTTATCAACAGATTTTTATGTGGATTAGAATTTTGGGACCTGAGGTGTCCTAATATCCATTTTTTTTACTTCATAAGAGGATTCAGCTCAAAGTGTCGGATTTCAATTGCCAAGCTTTTGTTTTTTATATAATTATCATTCTAACCCTGCGTATTAACCCTTTGTAAGATTCTGAATATGTGGTGTTTATATTATATCCCATAATATGGAAAAAGCATACACAATATACTTCATACCTTTGCATGATGCTATATGTATGTTGTTTGATATTGCATGATATGAAAAAAAGTATATACAACATGCAACAAATGTAAATTAGTACGCATTGCTTTATCAAAGAAAAACACACACGCACACACAATTTTTATTTTAAATGAAATGTTTTATGTAAACAAATTTTTCAAATAAATTATAACACAAATTTTATATTTTAGTTACTCAGACGAATAATAATATCATTTTAAAAGTCTCACATTTTTTAAATTTCTTTTGATATTTTTTTATTTTGTGGATCAACAGATGGGCAGTGGTATTTATTCGATAGCTGCAAAAAAAAGAAAAAAAAAAACATTTCACAATAGAACTTAAATTCAAGGGTACATGCGTGCAATTTCCATCCAATTTTTTAAATAGAAACGCAAATTGTGCTCAATTTGCATTCCTTGATGAATCAGGCCAAATATGTAAAAAACAAATATCTTCTCCCATTGTCTGACAGAGAACTGTTTCTTCCGCTTTGATATATGTAAATAGCAAGCATAATATATTTTTAAGATATAGTTTGTTTTAAAAGGAGAGGGCCACCAAGATTGTTGGGTATCTGTGAGAGTCTCCTTTAATTTTTAGGAACTTGTAAAGGGTCTCCATAATTGCTGTGCAAGTATACGGTGTCAAAACATTATTACCATCCTGACAATAAAGAACCATAAAAAGGAAGAAGTTGTATGCGTGTGCTTCTATATATATATATATATTGACAATACTATATAATAAGATTGCAAATAAGGCTGCACACAATAGATTATTATTATTATAAATGCAAACTCAACAACCATCACTTCTTTCTGTCAAACTTGTCAGTGACAAGCAAATACCATCAGAGAGTCAGAGGCCACTTAGGGCATTTTGCCGATACCAGCCATGGAATGCCCAAGTAGTCTTTACTCTCAGGTTCAACAGGATCCAAAATTCAACACAATCACATACGCTCACAGAATCATATGCATAGTAACAATTTAAAGCACAATAAAAAAAATTCTAATCACTGAGACTCACAATAATCATTGCTTCCTGCAGTACTGACTGATTGCAGGATACAGGAAGACAAAAGATGTACAGAGTAGACAAAGAAGTACTACTCACCGTGGTTTTAGATTCTGCTGTACGGTGACCAACGGATCAGCGTCACAAGTGCTGAACATTATGGGTATCTTGGTGGAACCTCCAAAGTTGTCAGCGATGTTTCTTGAGAGGTCAGTGATCGGATAAGGTGTATCGATAAGGCTGGAGAGACAAATGAACACATGCAGGTGGGGTGTTACATAAGCTCTTATCAAAACAAATCAACAAAGATATATAGTGTTTTAGTTACGTAGACATTTTAGCACTGCACAAGCGTAAATCATAAAGTCATTCATCAGCATATATTAAACAAAAGCATATGCATATCTTGCAGATACTGTTTAGAATAGGACATAATTGCTACAAATCATAGTTGTAGCTCTTGCCTGTCCCTGAAACTTGCTAAAAACTAAAGCATATTGTGACTTGCAAAGTTGTAGGCCTAAACAATATTCTTTTGAATAATCTGAAATCGAGTTAACTCTTTCAGGCTAAATACCTACTTAGACAAAATACAGACTGGATAAAATGCCAAGAGTGTGATTGCCGACAGTGAAAAGGCCGACAGTTACAATTAAAACGTTAAGTACTAGCATAGCAGAAAAAGGTGCACAGTGCAAAGAGGTAAAGGTGAATTCCTGTGTACAGATAGAAAGGGAAGGAGGGAGGTGGGGAGTGAATAAAGGGTTGAACCTGTGCCCTGTGCCCAGTAGAGAGGGCAGAGAGGGAGAAGCGGAGGCATGAGAGCAGAGGAAAGATAAGGTGTCAAGTGACAAAATGGTCGGGAATTGAACTCATGACCCCAGTGCTGTAAGGCAGAAGTGCTAACCATTTAGCCACCGTGCTGCCCACTTTACAACAAAGATTAATTAACATACGTTTAGAAATAGTTAGTTGGTCAAGTAAGGTTGTCGAACATTTCTTTTGTTTATAATATATAGCATTAATTACACATTACATGGTTACATCATATTGTTATTGGTATTTGAGATGTATCTATGATTGCACACCTTGACAATGACTAACACTGATGGTTCCACGCTGTATTTCATCTCCTCAAACTAAAGACATTCTACAATTGTCTATACCTATGGCTATTAACTATTCATTAGGTATTGTGGCAAGAGCCCGCTACTGCAGAAGCACACGCGAACAACTTCTTCCTTTTTATGTAGCTTTATTGTCAGGATGGTAAATGTTTTGACACCGTATACTTTCCCAGCAATTATGGAGACCCTAAACGCTAGCTATACATAGACCAGCTCTCTCTCAGGACCAGCCAGCTTGCCCAGCATTGGTCTCAGTGAACAAATGACACAAACAAGCTTTTATACATTATACTCCTCCCCCAGCCTTAGTTTGATGGACAGGTGACACACCCACCTTCTCTTTAAGAGAAAACGCCCACCACTGGCTCTGTTTAAACAAACAGACACACCCTGTCTGTTTGCTGAGAGGAAGCAGCTTTCAAATCATGTGAGTTAACCAACTTTAAACTACACATAAGTCTTTACTTGGTTTAACCTGAATCTAGGTGCATAACTGCGCCAATGTCTTACTCTGCTTGTATGTTTTCTTTGCATCTTGTCAGATAAATGCCTCCCTTTGTTACAGTATATTTTGATCATTAAAATGTTTTAGATATATATCATACATTTGCTAGCCATTGTGCTTTTTCAAAATATTTCTTATTTTTTACTAGTGTCCAATTTCTCTGGTTGCAACACCATTTATATGATTTTATTTACTTGACAATTATGGGTTGATGATTACTTTAGCAGTGTGCCTTAGCCAATGGTTACTAATTAATTTGTTTATACATTCACTCAACTTGGCTACAGTTTTGGAAATTTGGAGAAAAAGGTACCTGGTCTTGATTGGCAGCCAAAGCTAACCAAAGCCAAATCAGGCCTTCTGTAGACGGATATGCTGTATCAGCACAATAACATCATGCTTTAAAAACCAAGTTGATGTATTGAATAAGACTGTAAGACTGTCATGTAAATAGCGTTAAACAGAAGCATACTTGTATTCCTTTTTGACTATATTATTAACAGGTGACAATATTTTAATACTTTTTTTCCACTGTGCTTTCTGATGGGACTTTATATTCCACATATGTATTTTATGTGTTCTAGTATGTCAGGCGCACATTTAGGGGGGTTCCAGTTGCCCGAACCCCTCTCCCCTTCCAGCCAGGACTTGTTGACAAGCTCGGTCCAGTCATGAATGTACAAATACATTCTAGATATAGGACAGTCAGACAGAAGAGACTGCCGCTGAAATGTACAGATCCAAACTATAAAAAAAGTACGTGAGGGCTCTTACTGTAAAGGTGGGTATTAATTTAATGGTGAGGGTGGGTGATAATGATTTAATAGTGGGTGGTACATAATAATTTATTGGTGAGGGGCAATTTATTTCATAGTGAGGACTATTTCATTTAGTTGTGGGGGTGATAGTAAAGACTAATTAATTAAGGATGGTGTGCTGACATTATTTAATTAAAATAAGGGTGGTTTGGGGCTTATTAATTTAATATGGGGCTGAGTTTAGAGAGAAAGAGGGCTATTTATTCATTATGAATACCAATTATTTAATATTGGGGTAATTTGGGGCTACATAGATTCAATTATTAAATGAGAATACTTATTATTTAATATTGGGTCTGTTTGGGGGAAATAAGGTGTTTATATTAAATGTGAATACCATTAATTTATTACCAGGGCATGATGGGGGGAATAAATCAATCTATTAATTCTGAATGCTATTAATTTAACGTTGGGGCTAACTGGGGGGAAATAGGTCTATTTTTTAAATGTGAATGCTATTCATTTAATGTGGGGGCTGTTAGGGAGGAGATAGATTTACTTATTAAATGTGGATACTGTTAATTCAATGTCAGGACTGGTAGGGAGGAAATAGGTCTATTTATTAAACGTGAATACTATTAATTTAATGCTGGGCTGGTTTCAGGTAGGTAAGCCTAACGATTAAACATAGGTGCTATTGATTGAATGGCAGGAGTAGTTAGGCGAGGGAGGCCTCATTCACAACTAGACATTTAGTATTTTATGTATCTCTCATTTCTCCAAACAGCGCCCCAACATTCCAGAATCCATGCAAGCTGAGCTTCAGAGACCAGCAGTCACAGGTAATTAAAGCTACAAGGACAGGTAGAAGAGCGCAGCACAGTCTGCAAACTGTCTTGATTCTGGTGGGACAGTCCTAATTATGTGTGACTATCCCGTTCAGTCCGAACTTCAAGCATAGTTGGGATGTATGTCTTGTTTCACAGTGCTCGTTAAGGGCAAGCAACATGCAATACATTTAGATGCAAGCAGGTCACACTTAATAAGCAGTACAGTGTGAAGCAGGATATAGGATACATCCCTACTATCCTTGGAATCGTTGCAAAGTCCTGACTGACATACACTCTGGCGATGTGGAATGGAAACCCACCCTTTAGAAATCCTGCATTTGCCCCAGTGCAGCGTATGCAGATCATACCTAGACCTGTATTCTACAAGAGATGTGTCTTCAGATCCACTTCTTGTAGAATACGGACATGCGTATGCCCAATTTAAGTGTGTTTACAGAAAAGGGAACATTACATTTGTTTTGTGTGAACCAGAAAGAGTTTGTCAAAAATAACTTGTGTTTTGAGAGTTACCTCATTGGTCACATACTCATTGCTACCCAAGCCGTGATTGCCCAGGCTTGGAAAACACCATGTATCCCCCTTATCTCCAAAATTATCTCTAAAGTCCAAGGGGTATATTTACTAAACTGCAGGTTTGAAAAAGTGGAGATTTTGCCTGTAGCAACCAATCAGATTGTAGCTGTCATTTTGTAGAATGTACTAAATAAATGCTAACTAGTATCTGCAAATATACCCCCAAGTGAGTTGTGAAATGAAAACCCTAGTGGACCACTACTCCTCCTACACCACATCCCCTAATATGAAGTGGTGTGCTTGGCAGGAATATATTTTATGCCTATTTGGTTCCATTAGACATTTTTTTCATTTTGGATTTTATTGTATACTCATGCTGCATTGTCTGACTTATATGTGCACTGTACCCCTGTCTAACCCCCCCCCCCCCATACCCTTCCCATTTTCTTTTTACTTTCTGTACCCTTAACAATTAAAACTTAATTTAAATTAATTGTTGGAAAAAAACAACTTGTGTTTTAATGACAGAACATTTCAAAATCTGGGATTTTAACAAATATGTGTATGTAATTACGCAGTATTTGTTTATTACTGGTTATCTTTGCTTGGAAACAATTTGCTAAATTTATATTCTATTCTATTTAATATTATTTAGTTAACAAAAGTGTTACATAACTTTTAGGTTTGTGCAAAAAAAATAATGAATAGAGACTTTGGAGTGAACTCTAAGCTGATATTATTATGGCAATAATAAATATTGGTAATGCAAAAAAATTTAACTTCTACTTCAATTTTCTTTTTATTGAATATATATTTCACAACATTACATGCACACTTTCTAATTACAACAATCATAAACTATATTTACTATCTTGAACAGGATCTACAAATTCACTGTTTTTTTGCTTTTGTATATGACTAGGGCAGAAAACCTAGAGCATTATTTTTTGTGAAAAAAGAAGACATGCGGACAGATTGGAGATCAAGTGAGTGTGGAAATACAACCTGTCGTAGAGCAGTAGAATTTTAACAGCAGCACAAAGTATTTCAACTCAACTAATTCCTGCATGTCCATATCGTTTTCTTCACTCCATTTCCAGCAACCCTCTAAAAACCATAAAAAGAAAGTGAAGAGGAAGAAGAAGAAAGATTCTCCTGGATCTCAACTCCCCTGTGGTGTGGTTTCTATACCCTTCCCGTCCTTGCATGAAGACTTCTCAAATACATGCCCAATTCTGGACTATGACTCTGACTTTTCTGACCATTTCTAGTATTTGGGCGTCTGGAATCCGCCCTTTAAGGAGGGGGTACTGTCACGATTTTGCACTCTGCAGCTGCTACCTGCAGTGACTCTATTGGATTTGGTATGCTTTCCACTTGTAGTACCACTGCCCACCAAAGGGGCCACTGTGCTACTTGATTATTCTCCTTGATCACTGGGAGTGGTTTCAGCTGCATGAGGCCTATTTATACCTGCCTGCTTCAAACAGTCTGGGCCAGATCATCAGGTCATTCCGAGGAGCATTCCCTGTGCTCAGCTTCTATCTGCTATCTGGACTCCTGCATATTTCTTCATTGAAATCTACTATTTGCTGTTACCTGTGTCCTGGACTCCTACATCTTCAACCATTATACCTGGTACTTGTAGTTCTACGCTGCCTGTTGAAATCCACTATTTGCTGTTACCTGTGTCCTGGACTCCTGCATCTTCAACCATTATACCTGGTACTTGTAGTTCTACGCTGCCTGTTGAAATCCACTATTTGCTGTTACCTGTGTCCTGGACTCCTGCATCTTCAACCATTATACCTGGTACTTGTAGTTCTACGCTGCCTGTTGAAATCCACTATTTGCTGTTACCTGTGTCCTGGACTCCTGCATCTTTAACCATTATACCTGGTACTTGTAGTTTACGCTGCCTGTTGAAAACTACTATTGCAGTTACCTGTTTCTCATCTGCACTTTGAACTGTCTCATGAGTTACCTTGTCATCTCTGTTTATTAATAAACTCATTATAACCACTTATCTCCTCTCTGTGGTCATACCTGGGAAATCCTGACAGTATGGTCTGGCCATAAAACCAAGCCTGCTGCTGCACGGCTTTCATCTCTTTTGGAAAGGATTTCCAGGGAAGTGACCTACTCCGTTTTCAACATTAAGACCATGGCTGCTATTTCCTCAGAAAATTCCCTGTTCCAGTTGCTCCAAGTGGACATTCTTCAACTTCGCACTCAAATAGCGCAAGTATCTTCCTTGCTGAACCAAGTGCTTAAGCAACTTCCAGTTTCCACCCCTAATACATCCTGCTGTAAGGAGTCTAACTATGCTACTAACATTTCATTACCAAATTTGTCTGCCTTTGACTCTCTGCAAGCAGTACCGCCCAATATTCCTGTAACAAATTCCAGGTTTTCAGGTGCTCCACGCCCTCACCTGACCGAAGAGGAGCGATGGCGCAGGATGACCTACAAACTGTGTCTTTACTGTGCCAGTGATGTACATTTTTTACAGGATTGCCCGCTCCGTAGACTCCGACCATCTTCAACCTCTATCTCCAGCTCTAAATTACAAGCTTCTGTCTTCATTCCAGACATGTTATCTGCTCCCATGAGAACCCAGGTTCCCCAGTTCAACCCAGAGGGGGCGCTGCCCTTAAAGTCTGCTCCAGAGGGGGCGCTGCCCTTAAAGTCTGCTCCAGAGGGGGCGCTGCCCTTAAAGACTTCTCCAGAGGGGGCGCTGCCCTTAAAGACTTCTCCAGAGGGGGCGCTGCCCTTAAAGACTTCTCCAGAGGGGGCGCTGCCCTTAAAGTCTGCTCCAGAGGGGGCGCTGCCCTTCCAGTCTGCTCCAGAGGGGGCGCTGCCCTTCCAGTCCTCTCCAGAGGGGGCGCTGCCCTTCCAGTCCGCTCCAGAGGGGGCGCTGCCCTTCCAGTCCGCTCCAGAGGGGGCGCTGCCCTTCCAGTCCGCTCCAGAGGGGGCGCTGCCCTTCCAGTCCATGCGGTCCAGCCCGAGTTGCCAGTCCATGCGGTCCAGCCCGAGTTGCCAGTCCATGCGGTCCAGCCCGAGTTGCCAGTCCATGCGGTCCAGCCCGAGTTGCCAGTCCATGCGGTCCAGCCCGAGTTGCCACTTGGTGCTGTCTGCCCTCAGGCTTCTCAAGGTGCTGTCTGCCCTCAGGCTTCTCAAGGTGCTGTCTGCCCTCAGGCTTCTCAAAGTGCTCTCCCTGCCAGGCCTGCCGCCCAGTCCGGGCCTGCTCCCAAGTCTGCCGCCCAATCCGGGCACCCTGCCAAGTCATCTGCCCAGTATGGATTGTCTTCTGCCAAGGGGGTCCTACCCAAGTCCCAAGGGATGTATGTTCAACCCGAGCTGGCCGAGTCTCATGCTAATTCGAATTCACCTTCTGTTCAAGTCTTCCAACCACCTACCTTCAATGGAGATATTCAGCAACTTCGTGCCCTTATTAAATTCTGTATATCCTATTTTCCCTCTGTATCCAACCTCCTTGATACTCAACGAAAGCAAGTGTTTTACATGTTGGCCAACTTTACAGGGGAAGCTCTGGAATGGGCAGAGCCCTTAATTGAAACCCAAGATCCCATTCTGTCTGATTTACAGCTTTTTACTGAGGCCGTGATCAAAGAATTTACACCAGCATCTGCTATTCTCACTCCCAGTGCTTCATCTATGCCACATGTTCTATCTCCAGCTACTCCCACTTTGAGATTATCGTTTTCTTCACTCCATTTCCAGCAACCCTCTAAAAACCATAAAAAGAAAGTGAAGAGGAAGAAGAAGAAAGATTCTCCTGGATCTCAACTCCCCTGTGGTGTGGTTTCTATACCCTTCCCGTCCTTGCATGAAGACTTCTCAAATACATGCCCAATTCTGGACTATGACTCTGACTTTTCTGACCATTTCTAGTATTTGGGCGTCTGGAATCCGCCCTTTAAGGAGGGGGTACTGTCACAATTTGCACTCTGCAGCTGCTGTCTGCAGTGACTCTATTGGATTTGGTATGCTTTCCACTTGTAGTACCACTGCCAACCAAAGGGGCCACTGTGCTACTTGATTATTCTCCTTGATCACTGGGAGTGGTTTCAGCTGCATGAGGCCTATTTATACCTGCCTGCTTCAAACAGTCTGGGCCAGATCATCAGGTCATTCCGAGGAGCATTCCCTGTGCTCAGCTTCTATCTGCTATCTGGACTCCTGCATATTTCTTCGTTGAAATCTACTATTTGCTGTTACCTGTGTCCTGGACTCCTGCATCTTCAACCATTATACCTGGTACTTGTAGTTCTACGCTGCCTGTTGAAATCCACTATTTGCTGTTACCTGTGTCCTGGACTCCTGCATCTTCAACCATTATACCTGGTACTTGTAGTTCTACGCTGCCTGTTGAAATCCACTATTTGCTGTTACCTGTGTCCTGGACTCCTGCATCTTCAACCATTATACCTGGTACTTGTAGTTCTACGCTGCCTGTTGAAATCCACTATTTGCTGTTACCTGTGTCCTGGACTCCTGCATCTTCAACCATTATACCTGGTACTTGTAGTTCTACGCTGCCTGTTGAAATCCACTATTTGCTGTTACCTGTGTCCTGGACTCCTGCATCTTTAACCATTATACCTGGTACTTGTAGTTTACGCTGCCTGTTGAAAACTACTATTGCAGTTACCTGTTTCTCATCTGCACTTTGAACTGTCTCATGAGTTACCTTGTCATCTCTGTTTATTAATAAACTCATTATAACCACTTATCTCCTCTCCGTGGTCATACCTGGGAAATCCTGACAATATGCAAGCAAGCTGAGGTGTGGCGGAGGGAGTTGGGTTGGGGACTAGGAAAGTCAAAGAATCTAAACATTAACAACCGGGGCTGATTGTGGTTAAGGCTGGGTATACACTACAGAATTTTCTAACCAATGTGTTATATATGATTTTACCTACAACATCATCATCAACATTTATTTATATAGCGCCAGCAAATTCCGTAGTGCTTTACAATTTACATTGCCCGCATCAGGCCCTTCCTATCTCAGGATGCCACGAAAACCATTAACCATGCACTCATCATTTCCCATCCTGACTATTGTAACCTTCTCCTCACCAGCCTCCCCTACTAACCCCTCAGGTCTATACTTAACACGGCTGCGAGACTCATTTTACTCTTCCGATGCTCATCTTCTGCCTCCTCTCTGCCATGCCTTACACATGGCTCCCCTTACCCTACAGAATCCTTTTTAAACTGCTCAACCTCACCTACAAGGACCTCTCTCACTCCACTGCCCCATATCTCCAACCGCCTCTCCATTCACATTCCATCCTGTTCCCTGCAATCGGCCAATGACTCACCTCTCCCCCACTCTGATTACTTCATCCTACTCCAGAATCTAAGATTTATCTTGGCGCCCCCCCCCCCCCTTGGAATGACCTTCCACGCTCCATCCGACTGTCCCCTAATCTGTCCACCTTCAAACAGGCACTTCAAGCTCATCTGTTCCTCAAAGCCTACCACCCTTCCACCTAACTTTCTCTCCGTGTTTGATCTCCTCACCTCTCTTCCCGCTGTCCTGCTATTTGCTCCTCTTGTGATTGATCTTCTATGACTCCCATTATGCCTCCTACCTGTTTGCCCTCCCTTTAGGCTGTAAGCTCTTACAAGAAGGGCCCTTTTTCCTTCTGTCTCTCTACCTATTCTTCTCCTCCAACTCCATTGTGTTTTTTCTTATTTTTTGGGTATAATATGAAAAATAACCCTGAGATGCAGAACTTCTGATGTAATGTATTGGAGAAATTCACATAAAGAAACCATTACGGTCTCCCCCTCAAGACATTTTCCAGTAAGTGTGTAACCATAAGAGTGACACATGTGAATTAGAAACCCTTCACTTGCACAAATTTATAAGGCTAATAAGAAAAGAAAATTTTCAGTAAGTCTTCATTCCACAAGGATTTTCTTCTTGTTCTATCTGGATCATTAAATGTCATCATTTATTTAGAATGACACATGCTTTTGCACTATGTTTTCTTTTTCATGTCTGATGGAATCATGAATTTATGAATCAAGAATTCAGTACACATTGTATTATGTATAAATCATATTTCAACTTATAATATCTTTATTTTGAGGTAAGATTAACGCTGAACTATCACTAAAACATAATACGGTTTTAGTTACGACAGCAGGCTGTGTAATGAAAACAGAATGTAAACTAGTTAGTATAACATTACATGCATGCACCAATGTACCATTTAAACAATCAACAGAAAGGAGGATCTTTAATTATAGGTGGTTAAGAGCTAGTATTTTGAGCAACAAGTTTAGAATTTTTCATTTAGCTATAAATCTACACCTAGACAAAGCTGACACAGTGGTGATGGCTTGTTGTGTCCTACACAACTTCCTTAGGCACAAAAGCCCCAGTGTGCGCAGTAGGCTTAGCAACATGGAGAACACTGTTGAAGTAACCGAAGTTGTAGGGTTGACACCATTGGAGTCATCCTAGGTGAGAAATGCCAGTCACATGGTAAAATTAAACAGGGAGACCTATTTACAATATTTTACTGGTGAGGGTACTGTGCCGTGGCAGAATGACATTGTATAGTGTATAGCTAATAGCATTGTATTTTTTAAAATGTTTTGTGAGGTACATGAAAGTAAATAAATATTTTACCCATTTACAATGTTTCACTTACTGTTCCACTTGGCAGTATGCCATCTGTTTGTACAAGTTGAGGTGTGGAGCTACTGTCTGTCTCCATGTTGCATGTCGACTGTCTAGCAATTTCCCCATCACGGGTGAAGCGCAGGAGGTCACAGTACCACAACTTGGGCACATACACTTTGTTAGCCCCTGTCCCTGATTTTTGGATGCCTCGATCTTTGTCAGTTCTTTTTTAAATACAGTCCTAAGGTTCTGTATCTTCCCCTTTGCCCATTCAACAGTTGCTCCGGGGTAATCTAGTCAGCAAACTCTCACAACATCTTCTTAAGCTTCCTCTTCTGCCTATTTGAGTACTCTAAAGATTTTGTTTTCCACAAGCAGGTGTGGGATCTGTGGGCCTCAGTGAACTCCCTCATGAGCTCTTCAATTCTGTCAGATGCCATATCAAATTATTTTCTAGGGGAAAAAAAACACACATATATATATATATATATATCACTGCCTGGGGACTGAGATTGCATAGTCTTTGTGGGAAAAAAAAGTCTGATATATGCCTGTTGAGATGGAGAGAATATATATTTGATCATCTAAGGAACTTATCTATGCTTATACCTAGAAAACATCTGGTACGCAGTTTATTATTATACATCACGTGGGTGTCTAATATACTGTATATGATCCTCCACTTTGGGTATATATGGTTTTTTCTCACAATAAGGAAACCTAAATAGGTGGTGTGCATGCTCACAAGAAGTGTGATGTATACCATGACCGTACTACTCTATGTTACTTTTGTTTTTCCTGCATTGTCCGAGCTGTGATTTATTGGGAGGACAGCCTGGAAGGAGGGTCTCCCATATATGATTAAGACGACCTACTAAAACCTTATGGAACGCAGCTTATTACATTCGTCTATATATATATATATATATATATATATATATACAATTGATAATACACATTGAGGCGCCGTGCCTGTCTTCTGTTGCAGTGTTTCCATTTCCGGATTGACCATCTGGCTACAGGTTATCGTGGCTGCCGCTCACACTTGAGCCAACTATATATCTGGAACTGTTCCATTTTATACTGTATTTGATTTATATTGGTAATTCTGTCACGCTGTGGTTACTAGCGCCATTTATATCAACTTGTTGGTTTTCTATATATATATATATCTATATATATATATATATATATATATATCTATATATATATATATATATATATATATGTGTGTGTGTGCGTGTGTATAAAAATGTAGTGGCATTGATAGTAAATAATAATAAGAAACACACATATATTTTCAGAGTTACATACACACGACAAAACACATACAAACATTCCTGTGCAAAAACCCAAAAAATTAATCTATCATATTTAACATGGACACCCCTAAATGAAAACCACCGAAAGTACATTCCTTGATTTAATGGCAATGGAATCAGGTAAACCGTTCGTGGTATCTGTTCGTATGCTACGGACCGTTCAAGGCAGATTATTTTGGGTACATCTGTAGACACGAGGTTATTGTACACAAATAAACAATCACCCACAATGTTCCATTCTATACCTATAGCTGCCGTGATTGGTCCTTAATAACTGCGAACGCCAATCTGGCAGCCGCGGTACAAGAGAAGATGGCGGATAAGCAACAGGTTCGGGAGAAAATTAACAGAAGTGTAGGAGTAGTGGAGGGGGATGTAGATGGAGAAGAAGTAATGCAATTGGCGGACATTAGAAGAGCAAAGCCAATGAGCCCAAAAGAAAGGATGATAATGGTGAGAGTGCTGGACCAGCACGATTACAACTGTCAAAAGCAAAAATATCAAAAAGTTAATCAATGAAAAGGAATGATTATGCAGAAACTAATAAATCAGATCAGAGATAAACTCGGGGGAAAAGAGAACAAAATTCCGAATCCAAAAACGGTGTTTAAACACTTAACCCGACTTTGCCGCTTTAAATTAACATTAATACAAGTTGCGATGATGTCAAAGTGTAGTGCCAGAGAGACCTTCATTCGGAATAAGTTGCGGTCAGCATGCTGGTGCCATCGGAGATGTGCAGCGTTCGGTTTTCAGGTAAGTCTATTTATATTGAAATCGGTTTTTACTAAATACGGTTTTTATTTGTAGGTCTCCTTGGTGTCAGATTTTTCAATATCGAAAAACCGTACCCAACCCTGTCTAATTATGCAAGGAGGCATATACAATACACATCTATATAAATTGCTAGCTACTCACCCATTACTGTAAGAAAGTTCTCTACACATAGAAGTTTCACTGGCCCTAATTTGTACAATCAATATACATATATATGTGAATATTATGGCATTGTATTTTATAAATAATTAGTAAATACACATAAATATAAGAATACTATAGCAGTGTATTTTATAAATAATGAAATATAATAATACAAAATCAAATAGATGGACACAAATCACATCAGGAAACAAATGATACTTTAATGAGAATATTTATTTTCACATGTGATAAGACATGTCATAAATGCTTTCAAAGACAAACAGATAAGTGTCAAATAAAGCATCATCATCATCATTTATTTATATAGCGCCACTAATTCCGCAGCGCTGTACAGAGAACTCACTCACATCAGTCCCTGCCCCATTGGGGCTTACAGTCTAAATTCCCTAACATACACACACATGCAGACAGACTGACACACAGACTACGGTCAATTTGTTAGCAACCAATTAACCTACCAGTATGTTTTTGGAGTGTGGGAGGAAACCGGAGCACCCGGAGAAAACCCACGCAAACACGGGGAGAACATACAAACTCCTCACAGATAAGGCCATGGTCAGGAATTGAACTCATGACCCCAGTGCTTTGAGGCAGAAGTGCTAACCACTTAGCCACCAGCACGGTGGCATATAAAATGTTTACTACTGCTTCTCCATTAAAAGCACTTTATTATCATTTCACTGATGTTTTGACACCGCACCATGTGAGAGAGGTAGAGACAACATCAGAAATTTAAATGTACATGCCTAGAAAAGAGTTGCTGGTTGAGGAACTATCAGCAGTTGGTCAAGCAATCGGTCGTGATTTCACACACACTGCAGGATCAAAAGGCAGTTGGAACGAGATTTATAGTCCTGCTGAACAATCAAATGAAACGACGATCGATAATTTGGAACGACTGTTGTTCATTGTTCAACTATACACACTAAAGCGATATCACCTAACACAGTCGTTTATCGGGTGTTTGGCTCGATAATCAGCTGAAAAACCTGTAGTGTGTAACGAGCCTAAGTCAAGTGAATTAGATCCATGATGGTGAAAGGTCCCCACTGATTAAATGATAAAACCTAACTAAAATTGTGTTGTGTTAACACTGTCTAAATAGCAGTAATAATCAACTGCTGTTTATTCCATTTGATTTAATACCCATAGCTTACTTCTTGTTGCCTCTCGTTCATTCCTGTTTCCTTGATTCAGTATACTGATTTTATTATTACATTCAAATACAATTACTACTAATGCTATTTTATTAATACAAGAAAGAAAAATACCAGAAAAAAACATAATAAACCCCAAAACAATCATCCATAAACTTTATGTAGGTTCACAAAAGCATACCAAAACCCCAATAATATACACATACATTGTACTCCTATATTCATCATCATCATCATCAACATCATCAACATTTATTTATATAGCGCCAGCAAATTCCGTAGCGCTTTACAATTGGCAACAAACACTGATAAGACAATACTGGGTAATACATACAGACAGAGAGGTAAGAGAACCCTGCTCGCAAGCTTACAATATATAGGACAGTTAGAAACACAAGGGCATGTGCTACATCATATTGCACAATGGACCAGCTAGAACGCAAAGGTAAAAGTATTGAGTGGACTGTGTGTGTTGCAATGTTGGTCAGAGGGTTGTTGTCTTACGTTAGCAGTGTAGAGGATGGTAATAGGGTAATCTAGGGAAATTAAGATGGTGGTTGAGGAATATCATAACCTTGTCTGAAGAGGTGGGTTTTCAGTGAACGCTTGAAGGTTTGAAGACTAGAGGAAAGTCTTATTGTGCGTGGGAGGGAATTCCACAAATTGGGTGCAATCACAGACACCTCAATATTCTGCAAGTAGAAACCGTATGTGTTGAGAAACCCCAACGCGCCTCCGTGCCACAGAGCACCCCCACCAGAAGGGACGTCTGGTCTGGTGAACCAGAGAACGATCCACCCAAATTGAAACCAATTGGAAGCTGATCAAACAATCAAAACATCATATGTATAATAGAACACCCACATCGCACCAAACAACCAAAGAATAAGACTCCAAAAAATTATAACAATACAACAGTCTGTAAACAGGACCAATGGATCCCCCACAGAAACAAACAAATAAACACATTCAAGAGTAAGCAACACACAAGACAGTCAAGCACTACACACAAGATACACGTCCTCCACAACCACTCCACCAACCTCACACAAAGGTCCGATAAAGTGGCTGAGCAGATAAAGCACCATCCCAGCAAATCAACAGTCCTGGGCCCAAGCCCCAGAAAAAAAAAAAACAAATCCAGGTCCCCAACTAGATACCTAACCCCCATAAACATCAGGGATCAAATACAACACATCCAATGACCCTATCTACAGGAGACTAGCCACCACATTGCACAAACAGCCACAATCCAAATCTGTGCATTTCACCTAAACCATCTGGCTCCAATGCATTCAAACGATGGATTTAACAAGTTCCACGAAGACAAAGGCGCCAAAGTTTGCCACCCCCCCCCCAATGGCAGGAGGGACAGACTCCAAGCCAACCACTCTCAAAGTTTGCATTATTTATTTTAATTAATGTTTAAAACATTTTTGTTTTCATATTAAAATTCTTTCACTTTGGGAATGTGCAAGTGATTACTTTGCCACCGATACACAAATACAATCTGGTTCCATGGGACACACCCAGTGAGGGGGCCAGGACATACCCAGTGTGTGGGCAGGACACACCCAGTTGGGGGGGGGGGGGGCAGGCCACACCCGGTGGGTGGGGCAGGACACACCCAGTGGGTTGGGCAGGACACACCCAGTGTCTTTGTGATGTCATCGATGTTCTGCATTATAATGTCATACCTGCCAGGCTATAAATTGCTGTCTCCTTGCCCAGGGTTACTATTACCTGGGACAACCACATAAGGAAATGGCTGGCATTTTCACAGAGAAATGGGAAAACAGACAATATTATTATGGAGATATATTTGGCGAAGAGACATCGGAAGAGCTTGTTGGCCCCATTTCAAGATGAGAAGAAGACAGCAGACTGGAAAAACTGATAAAGAAATGCTCAGCATTATATTGTTAGAAAATATATTTTTTATTATATTATATTATTTTTTTATTTTATTTATATTATATTTATTTTTTACATTTACATTTTATTTATATATTTTTAGAAAGTATATTTTTTATTATATTATTTTTTTATTTTATATTAAATTTATTTTATATTACATTTATTTTTTACATTTATATATTTTAAGTATATTTTTTATTATATTATATTTATTTATTTTTTTATTAAATTATTTTTTTATTTTATTTATATTATATTTATTTTTTACATTTATATTATATTTATATATTTTAACAAAGTATATTTTGTCTATTAAACTCTGCATAGCCTCTTAGTGTCCAGAGGGAAGGGCAGTCCTCGCAGCCATGGTTCCCCAGAGGTTTCCTCCACAGGGGGTTTTTCCTCTCCTGAGTGCTGAAGGACGACTCTTTGTGAGTCCATAGGCTTCCACTTATAGGTCAAGTTTCTGAGAGCCACGGGGCAGTTTTATAATGCAGAGTACACAAAAATTATATTTTATTATTATATTATTTATATTACTATATTTTTCTAATAAAAAACCAAAACTAAAACATTGGGTGTCCTCGAGTTTTTGAAATTGTATTTAACTGTGTGTTTAGTTTATACAGTAAATGTGCTGTATACAGTATATATTGAGATATGACATATGGCAGGTGATAGGATCATGGTAAAGGATCATGACTACATTGTTACCAGCTGTGTTCAGGGCCTGACTGAGGGTTCTGGATGCCCGTAGAGTGCCCCCCTCCCCCACAACAAATGTATAGGCATATAGGAATACACCTGAATATTAATATGCAGGAGTATTCTCCAGCATTCAAATTTAGAAAATATATACGAGAAGGGGTATAACTAGATGCGGGTACACCTGTTAGTGCATCGGCAAAGTTAATACTCCAAGCTTATACCCTAATGGCGCTACTGATTGGAATAAATAAATAAATAACCACAACCTGCAGTCACAAAGGGCAGTGGGAATGCCCAATTAAGAAGGAAAAAACAATGAGAAATAGGTGTCTGCGCCAAAAGCCACCACAACAAATGTAAAGAGATTAAAAAAAAGTCGCACTCCCATGTGTAGAATATACAACTGCATCCAACACTCCAAAACACAGACGCACAAACACTCAATGCAAAAACATCACAACAGTACAAAAGAACATATATAGAAATGAAAACAAAAGTATAACTAATAAAAGATATACAAATATCCAATAGCATCAAACAATATGTTGTCATCTAGAAGAAAGTTCAGACGTGCACACTTGCCAACAGAGTCCCGTTGCAGAACCTGCAAGTACAGAGCAGATGGAACAAGACACTACCTCCAACCATAGAGTTCAGCTGTCTACAGAAAAAGAGCACTCACCATAGTTGCACGCAGCCGGCCACTCACAGCCACCGACGACTGGCAAAGCGCAGATGATCCGCGCCGATGCACGTAAGCGCAGATGGATCACCTGAGCAACCGGACAGAAGGGCCCCACAGACACGACGGCCGACCGAGCAGCCCTCCACCGAAACAAAGTCTGCAGATGCCCGCAACCGCCGCGACGTAAAGCAACGCAAAGATGCACAAGACCACACATCCAGAATCAGATAAACAAGCAGGCAAAAACATACTAATAGGTTAATTGGCTGCTATCAAATTGACCCTAGTCTTTCGCTGTCTCTCTGTCTGTCTGTGTGTGTGTATATGTTAGGGAATTTAGACTGTAAGCTCCAATGGGGCAGGGACTGATGTGAATGAGTTCTCTGTACAGCGCTGCGGAATTTGTGGCGCTATATAAATAAATGGTGGTGATGATGATGATGAAAAACCCCACTGGCATCCGGCTCACAAGCAACCCCTGACCTGGATCGCCAAGAACTGCATCCCCGTCCGCAGAGCACCCAGCACCCAGCCCACAAGCAATCCTCAACCAGGGTCACCAGAGGTGGCACGACGACAACAAAGAAGACAGTTCGAAACACAGGCAATCCTCATCATCATCAACATTTATTTATATAGCGCCAGCAAATTCCGTAGCGCTTTACAATTGGGAACAAACACTGATAAGACAATACTGGGTAATACATACAGACAGAGAGGTAAGAGAACCCTGCTCGCAAGCTTACAATCTATAGGACAATGGGAGTTAGAAACACAAGGGCATGTGCTACATCATATTGCACAATGGACCAGCTAGAACGCAAAGGTAAAAGTATTGAGTGGGGGGTGTGTGTTGCAGTGTTGGTCAGAGGGTTGTTGTCTTGTGTTAGCTGTGTAGAGGATGGTAATAGGGTAATCTAGGGAAATTAAGATGGTGGCTGAGGAATATCATAACCTTGTCTGAAGAGGTGGGTTTTCAGTGAACGCTTGAAGGTTTGAAGACTAGAGGAAAGTCTTATTGTGCGTGGGAGGGAATTCCACAAATTGGGGGCAATCACAGACACCTCAATATTCTGCAAGTAGAAACCGTATGTGCTGAGAAACCCCAACGTGCCTCCGTGCCACAGAGCACCCCCACCAGAAGGGACATCTGGTCTGGTGAACCAGAGAACGATCCACCCAAATTGAAACCAATCGGAAGCTGATCAAACAATCAAAACATCATATGTATAATAGAACACCCACATCGCACCAAACAACCAGAGAATGAGACTACAAAAAATTACAACAATACAACAGTCTGTAAACAGGACCAATGGAAACAAACAAATAAACACATTCAAGAGTAAGCAACACACAAGACATTCAAGCACTACACACAAGATTTACGTCCTCCACAACCACTCCACCAACCTCACACAAAGGTCCGATAAAGTGGCTGAGCAGATAAAGCACCATCCCAGCAAATCAACAGTCCTGGGCCCAAGCCCCAGAAAAACAAAAACAAATCCCAGGTCCCCAACTAGATACCTAACCCCCATAAACATCAGGGATCAAATACAACACATCCAATGACCCTATCTACAGGAGACTAGCCACCACATTGCACAAACAGCCACAATCCAAATCTGTGCATTTCACCTAAACCATCTGGCTCCAATGCATTCAAACGATGGATCCAACAAGTTCCACGAAGACAAAGGCGCCAAAGTTTGCACCCCCCCAATGGCAGGAGGGACAGACTCCAAGCCAAACACTCTCAAAGTTTGCATTATTTATTTTAATTAATGTTTAAAACATTTTTGTTTTCATATTAAAATTCTTTCACTTTGGGAATGTGCAAGTGATTACTTTGCCACCGATACACAAATACAATCTGGTTCCATGGGACACACCCAGTGGGGGGGCCAGGACATACCCGGTGGGTGGGGCAGGACACACCCAGTGGGTTGGGCAGGACACACCCAGTGTCTTTGTGATGTCATCGATGTTCTGCATTATAATGTCATACCTGCCAGGCTATAAATTGCTGTCTCCTTGCCCAGGGTTACTATTACCTGGGACAACCACATAAGGAAATGGCTGGCATTTTCACAGAGAAATGGGAAAACAGACAATATTATTATGGAGATATATTTGGCGAGGAGACATCGGAAGAGCTTGGTGGCCCCATTTCAAGATGAGAAGAAGACAGCAGACTGGAAAAACTGATAAAAAAATGCTCAGCATTATATTGTTAGAAAATATATTTTTTATTATATTATATTATTTTTTTATTTTATTTATATTATATTTATTTTTTACATTTACATTTTATTTATATATTTTTAGAAAGTATATTTTTTATTATATTATTTTTTTATTTTATATTAAATTTATTTTATATTACATTTATTTTTTACATTTATATATTTTAAGTATATTTTTTATTATATTATATTTATTTATTTTTTTATTAAATTATTTTTTTATTTTATTTATATTATATTTATTTTTTACATTTATATTATATTTATATATTTTAACAAAGTATATTTTGTCTATTTAACTCTGCATAGCCTCTTAGTGTCCAGAGGGAAGGGCAGTCCTCGCAGCCATGGTTCCCCAGAGGTTTCCTCCACAGGGGGTTTTTCCTCTCCTGAGTGCTGAAGGACGACTCTTTGTGAGTCCATAGGCTTCCACTTATAGGTCAAGTTTCTGAGAGCCACAGGGCAGTTTTATAATGCAGAGTACACAAAAATTATATTTTATTATTATATTATTTATATTACTATATTTTTCTAATAAAAAACCAAAACTAAAACATTGGGTGTCCTCAAGTTTTTGAAATTGTATTTAACTGTGTGTTTAGATTATACAGTAAATGTGCTGTATACAGTATATATTGAGATGTGACATATAGCAGGTGATAGGATCATGGTAAAGGATCATGACTACATTGTTACCAGCTATGTTCAGGGCCTGACTGAGGGTTCTGGGATCATGGTAAAGGATCATGACTACATTGTTACCAGCTATGTTCAGGGCCTGACTGAGGGTTCTGGATGCCCGTAGAGTGCCCCCATCCCCCACAACAAATGTATCGGCATATAGGAATACACCTAAATATTAATATGCAGGAGTATTCTCCAGTATTCAAATTTAGAAAATATATACGAGAAGGGGTATAACTAGATGCGGGTACACCTGTTAGTGCATCGGCAAAGTTAATACTCCAAGCTTATACCCTAATGGCGCTACTGATTGGAATAAATAAATAAATAACCATAACCTGCAGTCACAAAGGGCAGTGGGAATGCCCAATTAAGAAGGAAAAAACAATGAGAAATAGGTGTCTGCGCCAAAAGCCACCACAACAAATGTAAAGAGATTAAAAAAAAGTCGCACTCCCATGTGTAGAATATACAACTGCATCCAACACTCCAAAACACAGACGCACAAACACTCAATGCAAAAACATCACAACAGTACAAAAGAACATATATAGAAATGAAAACAAAAGTATAACTAATAAAAGATATACAAATATCCAATAGCATCAAACAATATGTTGTCATCTAGAAGAAAGTTCAGACGTGCACACTTGCCAACAGAGTCCCGTTGCAGAACCTGCAAGTACAGAGCAGATGGAACAAGACACTACCTCCAACCATAGAGTTCAGCTGTCTACAGAAAAAGAGCACTCACCATAGTTGCACGCAGCCGGCCACTCACAGCCACCGACGACTGGCAAAGCGCAGATGATCCGCGCCGATGCACCGAAGCGCAGATGGATCACCTGAGCAACCGGACAGAAGGGCCCCACAGACACGACGGCCGACCGAGCAGCCCTCCACCGAAACAAAGTCTGCAGATGCCCGCAACCGCCGCGACGTAAAGCAACGCAAAGATGCACAAGACCACACATCCAGAATCAGATAAACAAGCAGGCAAAAACATACTAATAGGTTAATTGGCTGCTATCAAATTGACCCTAGTCTTTCGCTGTCTCTCTGTCTGTCTGTGTGTGTGTATATGTTAGGGAATTTAGACTGTAAGCTCCAATGGGGCAGGGACTGATGTGAATGAGTTCTCTGTACAGCGCTGCGGAATTTGTGGCGCTATATAAATAAATGGTGGTGATGATGATGATGAAAAACCCCACTGGCATCCGGCTCACAAGCAACCCCTGACCTGGATCGCCAAGAACTGCATCCCCGTCCGCAGAGCACCCAGCACCCAGCCCACAAGCAATCCTCAACCAGGGTCACCAGAGGTGGCACGACGACAACAAAGAAGACAGTTCGAAACACAGGCAATCCTCATCATCATCAACATTTATTTATATAGCGCCAGCAAATTCCGTAGCGCTTTACAATTGGGAACAAACACTGATAAGACAATACTGGGTAATACATACAGACAGAGAGGTAAGAGAACCCTGCTCGCAAGCTTACAATCTATAGGACAATGGGAGTTAGAAACACAAGGGCATGTGCTACATCATATTGCACAATGGACCAGCTAGAACGCAAAGGTAAAAGTATTGAGTGGGGGGTGTGTGTTGCAGTGTTGGTCAGAGGGTTGTTGTCTTGTGTTAGCTGTGTAGAGGATGGTAATAGGGTAATCTAGGGAAATTAAGATGGTGGCTGAGGAATATCATAACCTTGTCTGAAGAGGTGGGTTTTCAGTGAACGCTTGAAGGTTTGAAGACTAGAGGAAAGTCTTATTGTGCGTGGGAGGGAATTCCACAAATTGGGGGCAATCACAGACACCTCAATATTCTGCAAGTAGAAACCGTATGTGCTGAGAAACCCCAACGTGCCTCCGTGCCACAGAGCACCCCCACCAGAAGGGACATCTGGTCTGGTGAACCAGAGAACGATCCACCCAAATTGAAACCAATCGGAAGCTGATCAAACAATCAAAACATCATATGTATAATAGAACACCCACATCGCACCAAACAACCAGAGAATGAGACTACAAAAAATTACAACAATACAACAGTCTGTAAACAGGACCAATGGAAACAAACAAATAAACACATTCAAGAGTAAGCAACACACAAGACATTCAAGCACTACACACAAGATTTACGTCCTCCACAACCACTCCACCAACCTCACACAAAGGTCCGATAAAGTGGCTGAGCAGATAAAGCACCATCCCAGCAAATCAACAGTCCTGGGCCCAAGCCCCAGAAAAACAAAAACAAATCCCAGGTCCCCAACTAGATACCTAACCCCCATAAACATCAGGGATCAAATACAACACATCCAATGACCCTATCTACAGGAGACTAGCCACCACATTGCACAAACAGCCACAATCCAAATCTGTGCATTTCACCTAAACCATCTGGCTCCAATGCATTCAAACGATGGATCCAACAAGTTCCACGAAGACAAAGGCGCCAAAGTTTGCACCCCCCCAATGGCAGGAGGGACAGACTCCAAGCCAAACACTCTCAAAGTTTGCATTATTTATTTTAATTAATGTTTAAAACATTTTTGTTTTCATATTAAAATTCTTTCACTTTGGGAATGTGCAAGTGATTACTTTGCCACCGATACACAAATACAATCTGGTTCCATGGGACACACCCAGTGGGGGGGCCAGGACATACCCGGTGGGTGGGGCAGGACACACCCAGTGGGTTGGGCAGGACACACCCAGTGTCTTTGTGATGTCATCGATGTTCTGCATTATAATGTCATACCTGCCAGGCTATAAATTGCTGTCTCCTTGCCCAGGGTTACTATTACCTGGGACAACCACATAAGGAAATGGCTGGCATTTTCACAGAGAAATGGGAAAACAGACAATATTATTATGGAGATATATTTGGCGAGGAGACATCGGAAGAGCTTGGTGGCCCCATTTCAAGATGAGAAGAAGACAGCAGACTGGAAAAACTGATAAAGAAATGCTCAGCATTATATTGTTAGAAAATATATTTTTTATTATATTATATTATTTTTTTATTTTATTTATATTATATTTATTTTTTACATTTACATTTTATTTATATATTTTTAGAAAGTATATTTTTTATTATATTATTTTTTTATTTTATATTAAATTTATTTTATATTACATTTATTTTTTACATTTATATATTTTAAGTATATTTTTTATTATATTATATTTATTTATTTTTTTATTAAATTATTTTTTTATTTTATTTATATTATATTTATTTTTTACATTTATATTATATTTATATATTTTAACAAAGTATATTTTGTCTATTTAACTCTGCATAGCCTCTTAGTGTCCAGAGGGAAGGGCAGTCCTCGCAGCCATGGTTCCCCAGAGGTTTCCTCCACAGGGGGTTTTTCCTCTCCTGAGTGCTGAAGGACGACTCTTTGTGAGTCCATAGGCTTCCACTTATAGGTCAAGTTTCTGAGAGCCACAGGGCAGTTTTATAATGCAGAGTACACAAAAATTATATTTTATTATTATATTATTTATATTACTATATTTTTCTAATAAAAAACCAAAACTAAAACATTGGGTGTCCTCAAGTTTTTGAAATTGTATTTAACTGTGTGTTTAGATTATACAGTAAATGTGCTGTATACAGTATATATTGAGATGTGACATATAGCAGGTGATAGGATCATGGTAAAGGATCATGACTACATTGTTACCAGCTATGTTCAGGGCCTGACTGAGGGTTCTGGATGCCCGTAGAGTGCCCCCATCCCCCACAACAAATGTATAGGCATATAGGAATACACCTAAATATTAATATGCAGGAGTATTCTCCAGTATTCAAATTTAGAAAATATATACGAGAAGGGGTATAACTAGATGCGGGTACACCTGTTAGTGCATCGGCAAAGTTAATACTCCAAGCTTATACCCTAATGGCGCTACTGATTGGAATAAATAAATAAAGAACCATAACCTGCAGTCACAAAGGGCAGTGGGAATGCCCAATTAAGAAGGAAAAAACAATGAGAAATAGGTGTCTGCGCCAAAAGCCACCACAACAAATGTAAAGAGATTAAAAAAAAGTCGCACTCCCATGTG